>NW_019416642.1:0-1121 GCF_000390285.2 Anoplophora glabripennis | reverse complement strand
TATTATTATTATTATTATTATTATTATTATTATTATTATTATTATTATTATTATTATCATTGAGAGTAGCTTTCACGAATTTTTTCAAATTTGTATGTCAACTCCTCAAGAAGTTATGAACATTTCAATATTTTGGGCACATTAGATACCTACGTGTTTTGGTTACGAAAACTAAAAATATCATAAACTTGTTTTTCATTTTGTCTGTTTTGAGATATGGTTTTTACAAAAATATAAAAATAATATATATTTAGTTTTTTGGATATTTTTTATTTTTAAACCAACAAAGTGCTTTTTGAAAAAGAGTGGCGTGCTTTTATCTCCGGAAACTTCTAAAAAAATCGTTTTTCAATAGGTATGCATTTTTTTATTCTTTTTTTTTCGCATTAAAAAATATATTTTATATTTTAATTTTTTACAGATAATGTACGCTATTAAACCGAATTTTGTTATAGAAGTAAATCGCGATGACTAATTTCTAAAAATACCATATTTTTAAAACTACTACTAATATTGTCACTACTAAATATCTACTACTTAAATTTAAAAATGTACATATACACATAACAACGCAAGTACAGTACAGTAAATTAATTCATTCCAAAATTCCAGCTTTGTTCCCATTGTATTAGAGTTTCCAACAATGAATTTTGAACTTTATGTAAGTGTTATGCTCATGTGCCTAACTGTTGGAAACTGTTTTGGATTGCTCTAAGAACAAAGCCGTTTATTTCAGCAAACTGATAGACATCTATATGCTGTTTCAGATCACAGGAATTATTATGGTAGCTGTGGGGACATCCGTAAAATCACATTACTACCCTTATTATACGTTTCTAGATGACAGATATTTCTCACTACCGAACATGCTGATTGCGACAGGTTCATTAATTTTTTTTATTTCGATACTAGGATGCTACGGTGCAATGAGGGAGAGTTGGATTACGTTAACAGCAGTAAGTATCGCATCTTTTATGTTATTGTAGCGGTTGCACTTACAATCTGTTGCGTTAACAATTTTTACACAAGAGAATTCATTCAGTTTTCAACGCCTTTTGAATTCAAAATCAAATGTTATAATAACTGATTTTGGAAGCGATTCTGCTTAATCTGTAGTATTT
>NW_019416641.1:331611-346792 GCF_000390285.2 Anoplophora glabripennis | reverse complement strand
AATGATAATGATAATGATAATGATAATGATAATGATAGTGATAATGATAATAATAATAATAAATGACATTTATTTCCGACAGGTATACATACACCCAATTACACCCCAACGTATGAAAAACGAAAGATATACATTGAAAATAAAAAAAAAATCAAAAAATACAAATACAAAAATACAAAAGCAGGTTTAAATTATTAATAGATATCGATATGCTTAAAAAAACAGCAGTAAATCTACAGATTTAAAGAAGTAATGACACAATGTTTAATTTTGTAAAGACTGTCGGCATGAATATCACATTTGCTACAAATTGCATTAAAATTGCTAGCCATTACATGTACTGGTGATTTTATTAAAAGGTTTCTGCGAGATGTATGCACCACAAGAAGACGTTCGTATCTACTTTGAAATCTAGGAACTAAAAAATATAAATATGCCAGTAACTCACTGCAATCAATTCTATCATGAATAATATTATATAAAAATGTTACTGCCATAATTCTTTGTCTTAACTCTAAAGAAAACATATATAAATCTGTTTAATAAAATAGTGTTATCAATTCCCCTTTGGGGGTACAAACCATCCTCTTTAAAAGCTAAGTATTTTAAGAAACGTCTTTGAACTGATTCAATAACATCAATGTAACAATTATATAATGGATACCAAACAAGAATACAATATTCTAGTTTAGACCTAACCAGAGAGTAAAAAGGAATTTTTAAAACATAAGTGTTAGTGCTAAATGATCTGGTATTTCTCATAATAAATCCAAAATAGATGAAAGATAAGTGAATAAATAAATAAATAGATATATACCTATATAAATGCACTTGTCATAATTATGTGGCTAAAGTTATAGTAAAATTAGAGCAATGGTTGGTTTTAATCTAGTTCCTTCATGTTGGTACTCTGGACATTGCTATGCACTCTTAAAATATATAGTTTAACCATATCTGTGAAAGATTCTTTCGCATGTCATTAGGTAGACTTTGTTCAAACTTTGGACATAGGAAATTGCACTGTACCAAATTTGAAGTTAGTATATTCAACTCTTCTCATTAAAATGTTTCGTATCTCCCTTTAGAAAGATGTATTATATAAATTTAATAAGAGGAAAATTATATATATTATGTAAAACTTTAGTATGAATTGTGTTCCCTAAACTTAACGGTTTGTCGAATTCTGGGCTGTGCACGAAGTAATACGCTGAAATTTCAATTCAAAACGTCGAGTGTGTTTTCTTAGACAGCGCCACGTGTTATTTTATGTATGAAAACACATTTCCAAGAGGAGTCGTCTACAAAATTTTACATATAATGTCCACAGCTTGATGTTCTTATGAAAATACTGAGTTACAAACATTATTGCACCACGAATGTACAGGGTGTTAATGAACTTATGTCAAAAATTTAATGGGATGAAAAAGGAGCAAAAACTGATTTAACTGATGTCACAAACTTGTATTGGAAGTTTAAAGTCATAGAGAAAATAGCTGATTAAAAATGTGTTTAAAACTGTTTTGGAACTGCTGAAATACATATTATCTATATTCTATAACACTTTTTAAGAGTTTGTAGGTTTCTTATGAAACCGGACTGTATTCGAAAGTCAGTTTGTAATACAATGTTGTAGTGATTGCTGTGATGTTTTTCGAAAGTACATTTAATAACCGTATTTCCAAGTTTTCTTTTGAAACTGGCGCTTTTATTTGGCAATCGCGAATATTATGATATGCTCTTAATTTATGGCGAAGCAAACGAAAATGCCCACAAAGCTTGTCAAGTGTACTGTGCAAGATATCCTGAGCGACGTGTCCCCGCACCAGAAATATCGCACAGCAAGTAAGTATTTCGCATCTTGTTGTGTGGCAGACATTACGAGAAGCTCAGTTGTATCCATTTCATGTTTAATGTATTCAAGCGCTTTCTCCTGAAGCATGTTTCATTCAAAATGGTTTTGCTAACGCCCACAACACTCACCATTGGACTATCGAAAATCCACACGAAATACGTCGCGGTGCCTTGCAGCAATAGTTTTTAGTGAGTATGTGAGCCGGGATCGTTAATGACACTTTAATATAACCTTTTGCATTGTTTAGACGCTTAGAAGGTGCTTCATATCTAGATTTTTTGTAAAATCGTTTGCCGGAGTTATTGGAAGACGTGCCATTAAATGTTCTGCAAAACATGTGGTTAATGCATGACGGAATCCCCCTCACTCCATTAGACTTATTTTTGTGGGGATATGTGAAAAGTGTTGTGTATTCCACTGAAGTTCGTGACATCGACCAACTGCGACATCGTACTGCCGAAGCTTATAATACGATTCGAGAAGACGTGGCAGTGTTGCAACGCGTGCGAGCGAATTGGATACGTCGCGCTGAAGCTTGTGTGCAAGCAAATGGCGGGTACATCGAATATCTTCTATGAAAATCAGCAGTTTTCTTTGCAATGTTGAGGTAAGTCAAATGATAAAATTACATTTTACTCAACACAAATCCATGTATTTACCTCATTTTGACATAACTGACATGTGGCAAAAATATTTGACATAAATCCATTAACATCCTGTACATTTTGCTTCTACTAAAACTCATTTATATTTTTTAACCATAATTTTTTATCTGTTTAAAAGTATTTGGTTATTTACTCCTGCGCAACGGAATAAAATCTAGTAATAGAGGAGAAAAATTACTGAGAAAGAAAAATTGTTAAAAATATAGAAATAACAAAATACAATAATTTCTCAATATTATGTAATTTCTACACATTACATGTAAAGGAGGGTAGTATAATATTTAGTGTTCGCTATTTCTAAGTAAAGTGTTTCACAAAACGTGTTGTTGCTAGAAGGATAGGGGTTTTGTTTTTGATTGCACTTGAATTAAAATTATCTCAATCTTTTTTGACAAAAGACTTCCAGATGGGTTACGGATTAATTAACGCAGGAACTCTCTTATTTATTTTTTCGGATCTGGTTTCTGTTATTGTTCGGATATTTAATTCAACGCTCGTAACCTTTGACATCTCTGCCGAGGAGAGGGTTCAAAATTCAATATAGAGAGCGCTATAAGCATAGAAAGTGACTTCAAAGAAGTTTTCTTTCTTATTTTAATAACTACGAATTATTTTGCGTTGGAATGGAGGAATAAATAAAGTGTCTTATGGAGTTTTGTCGTTTGATTCAATATAGCCTTATTGCCGATTTAACAGTGCACATAAAAAAATATGCTGCAAATGTAGTAAAGTTAGAAACTCAGTAAAATTTTGTAAATAAAATACTTCACTAGAGTAGTAACCACAATATTTAAAGTTGAGAACTGATGATTTGATTTTTTTTTAAATCTAATTTATTGGTGATGTATCTTTATTGAATCTGCTTTCCTCTCATTGGTTGGTTGGAATCTACAAACTAGTTTATAAAACTAATACTACTCTATTGAATAGACGTGTCTATCAATTGGAATGAACCTAAACATTAACAAAATTCCTAAATTCTAACCTCACACTGACACTCCAATAACGAATATAAGTTTTTCTTTCTTTAAATAATAATAATTGTTGTCAAGAAACGATATTTTATTATTTTGTCCTTTTTCAATTAAGAATTGCAGTCTTGGAATAAAATCAATAAAATTATTTACTTCTTCTTTTTTCTTTTTGACCGGAAACAGTGCACAATTAGTTTTTCCAAAGTCAACAGTGCTTATATTAAAATACTGACAGTAAAATTGAATATGTGTTAAAATATAATATTAGACACTGACCAAGCCATGTCAAATATTCTAAGGGCACGTTATAATTTCTACTTAAGTTCGCTACGGAAAAATGAATCTACAGGGTGATTCAGAACTTATCTAAATAAAAATCTCTCAATGTACAGGGAACAAATACAATTTTGTAAAAAAAATAAAAAAAGTCATTTTGAAACTGATTTATAAATACAGTTCTGCACGACACTGGAAACTGGTCCACTGTAAAACCTGACCTTGCGCAAGGCAAAGCATAAGTCGGCGACCGGTACGGCTGCAATGTGTAATAAAAACGGACAAAAAATTGAAAGAATTTCTTTCCCAAGGAAATAAATAAATAACATTTTATAACACCTATTTTATATCAGCAAATTCAATCGCTTTTGCCGCTATTGTTATTAATTAATAAAATTAATTTGTGGTTTTAATTAATAAAATAATTTGACGTACCTGATGTTACAACAACTGTTCAACATTTTGTCCACCGACGTGTATACACATTTGGACCCGTCTTACCCAGTTTCTACGAATTAACACAAATGTTATTTTGCTTCACCATAACACAAATGCTTCACCATAACACAAATGTTGTTTTGGTTCACTATAAATTAAAACGATATCCATCAACTCCGAGTTGACACTTGAAAAACTAATGTAAACACTCGCAAAAACGTTAATACTAAAATCAGATTTCAGTATTCGGAATTGCCTGGGGCTACGCTTGAGACTGCAGTAGCCCAGCGATGTAAGGGTTGTAAATACTACCCATTTTTTTTTGGATAAGTTGTGAATCACCCTGTATATGTAGTTAAATCATTTTCGTTAAACACTTTCAGAGTGAAGAATGTGTTTTCTCGTGCTATTAAGTTATTTATTTGATTAAATCTTATGCAAACACAGCCGTATGTCACCGAATAATACCGCCTAGTTTCATTCTATGAACATTAGGGGTTCTCCCGGTATTAGAGCAATAACATTTTAAGCTATGTTGCAGGTGGTCAGCTTCTGAGCTGGCTTTGAGTTTCCCCTAGTGGTTTTAGCTTCCATTCCCGTAAAATATACGCGAAACGTGTTATAACATCGTGATGATGAAATGTTTTTCTCAAAAACTACTTTGGAACAGGCATAAATATATTTTTCAGTCAGACAAATTGAAAACCAACGAGGAAATTGACATTTTAGTTACAAAACATAGTGAGAAAATTATTCTCTTTATAACAGGCATGACAGCGGATACACAAAGATAGTTTATACTCGGTCCGAACTTCTTGTAACATAATTATAAGTTTTAAGATTGGGCTTTATAGCTGAAAATATGTTGAGGACTAAAGCTTTGTATAATAAATGTTATAAGAATAGGATGATTTATGGGGAAACTTTATTACCGATTTTTTTTTTATAAATTTGCCTGGAAAACATTTCTACACTTGTAGTGATATTGTGGCATAAATCAAGTTTACGTACAAATTCATGCAGTTCTCTAGAGTTGATTTTTTATTGTAAAATGCATTTTTGTACTTCTTACAGACTCATAATTTCATAAAAAATGATTTAATCTGCCAGAGTGTGCGATAAACTGCCACAACTGGCTGTCATGTATAAAATAGGCGATTAAAAAAAAATTTTATGAATATTTACGCCGAAAAAAATATTTTAATAACTATTTGAACCCCTTTTCGAACCGCTCCTGAACACTGACCTACAAAGGTTTATCGAGAGTGAATCATGACTTATGATATTCGGTCACTAACCTAGCTTTTATTGTGTTTTTAATAACGACTGAATAAAATATTTTTTTACATTTTAAATATTAACCTTCTTTGTTAATAAAAACAAATGTATAAGGATAATATTGTTTATGTTAGATTATTTAGTATTTTTAATATTGTTATTTTTATAACTGAATGTGAGTTACTAGGTATTATATTAATTATTCAGTTTGCAGTACGTATACCTTACTGTGAGACTTTCTTTTCAAAGAGTAGTATGGTACCTATTTATTTAAAATGACAGATACTCTTCCGTCCATAACACTTTGTTAAGTTGGGATTCGCTGCATTTTGATTTTGAAACCATTTGCAAGACGACTGGGGAAATCTGCTGTTTCGCTTCAACGTTCTAATATTCTGTGGTGCGCCCGCGCGTTCCCAGTCGGCAAATGTGATGCAAAGTAGGGCGCCGAGTTAACGGGGGTTAATTCGTAATTTGCTTGTTTTTTAAAAAGACGAATATTTTTTTTCCGATTTTCTGTCTTTATT
Source organism: Anoplophora glabripennis (assembly GCF_000390285.2). Classification (NCBI taxonomy): domain Eukaryota; kingdom Metazoa; phylum Arthropoda; class Insecta; order Coleoptera; family Cerambycidae; genus Anoplophora; species Anoplophora glabripennis. The sequence continues at coordinate 340,782 of NW_019416641.1, read as the reverse complement.
AGGCCTTCCGAATACTTGGTTAAAATTAATAACATTATGATTGAATCACCCTGTATACATTTGTTCAAATTTTACTTTTCATCAAAAATTTTGTGTTATAGTCCTGTTTGTTTTGCCTTGTTATCTTTTCGGTAGCGGATTTGTAATACACATATAAACTTTTTTATCAATTTATTTTGATGAATTGATTTAATTTATTAAATACACTTGGATATAGTTTTTTGGTACTTTAAAGATTTTTTCTGTCAATTTGGTTCCAGTTGTGTTTTACGTTTTCTCAGTTATTAACAATTTCATTTTTCTGTACCTATCTATTTTATTTATTGCAAGTAGTAAATTATTTTGTATTTAACTTTCACTGTATGTATTAGTAGTATCGAATTTTGTTATTAAGCCATTTAGGCCAGGGAATATAGAGTTGGACGCGACTTTTTGTTTCAACAACCTGAATTTATCACAATAGATGCTAAATATTATGTACAATAACATATTAGTTTCCACAGTCATAAAAATGGGGGAAAGATTGTTTACAGGATGGTTAATTGTATAATTTTTACGTAAATTCAAGTTTTTCGCTTATAACTTTTTTCCGTTCATTTACAGAAGAAGTTTATTTATGACTTGAATTAAATATTTATAAAATGCGTTATTATTGCCAGGACGATTTGGTATCGCATCCTCTCATTCCTTATAACTGTCTAATAACTCACACGAAATCTGGAATCGGTAAGTTGAATAGTTTACAAGTTATGACCTTATAAACAAATTAACTAATTATTAGTCTGGACGATCCCGAGGATCTTCCACAATTGCACTGATTTTTTACATGGTAGATTTCATAATAATACATTGAAATCTATCATTGTTTTTTTAATTTCAAATTTGCAACCTGGAATTTTTTTTATTTTTTAACCTTAGTTGCAAAATGACGCACGAGCGTGATATAGTTATATATTATGCATATTGAAAAACAACGGAGTTACAAACTGTCAAATATATTATTTACAAGAGAATTTCGCTTATTTAACGGCAGGACTATGCATATTTCTTCGGACTCGCTGTCGTTCGCTTCCCCCACCCTTCCGCCACGCCACGACTCGCCAAAAATCAGGCGACCCACTGACTTTTGACAATATTTCTTATGGCCTTAACATACTGCCACAAAAGAAATATTTTTATCTGAGAAAGTACTCGGGTTGCCGGTTATGACAGTATTTTTTTTGCCGCTACCAACCTAATTTGTTTAACAATAGGCCGTCAACATTGACAGTCTGTAACTCCGTTGTTTTTCAACGAATCTTGACGATTTTTTTTTAACTTAAAGCTTTTTTCATAAGCTTTCCGAATATGTAATAATATATAACTATTTTACGCTCGTGCGTCGTATATTTCATTTTGCAACTAAGGCTAAAAAATAAAAAAAATTTCCAGGTTGCAAATTTGAAATTAAAAAAAAAATGATAATTTCAATGTATTAATATGAAATCTACCACGAAAAAAATCAGTGCGATTGTGGAAGATGCTCGGGATCGTCCAGACTAATAATTAGTTAATTTGTTCATAAGGCCATAACTTGTAAACTATTCAACTTACTTATTCCAGATTTCGTGTGAGTTATTAGAAAGTGATAAGAAATGAGAGGATGCGATGCCAAAACGTTCTGGTAATAATAACGCAGTTTATGATTATTTAATTCAAAAGTCGTAAATAAACTTCTTCTGTTTGTAACTTTTGATCTAATCAACATTTTTTGACGATCGATGGCTAGCTTTGTAGGTCTTTTAAAGATGAAAATAAAATTACTTTACTGTTTTCTCGTGGAAATTAATTGAAAAAAGTTATAAGCGAAAAACGTGAATTTACGTAAAAATTATACAATTAACCACCCTGTAAACAATCTTCCCCCCATTTTTATGACTGTGGAAACTAATATGTTATTGTGATAATATTTAGCATCTATAGTGATAAATTCAGCTTGCCGAAACAAAGAGTCGCGAAATGATCATTTCCCAGCTTATTTTCCTGGTCTAAATTAACTAACGACTGAACTAAAAAATATTATCTACAATAACAGGCAGCAACTTTTCGGACTACGGAAAATGGTGTTACAAACACAAATACAAATTGAAAAACATCAATTGAGCCCCAAGAGGTACGGGACCGTATGTGTAACTGTAACGAAATTTGAAATATAATGAATTTATTCGTTCCTTCTTTACTAGGCCATTCTACTTAAAAACTTTTCTGTCTCCTAACGACGGGGTACATCCTGCTACCGAAATTCCTTTGTCTGTACTAATTAGATTAGGAAGAGGCTCGGAATAAATTAAAACGGCGATGGGAATGTACATTTATTTACATTACCCGGGCTTTGTTGTTGAGATAAATTAGCTGTGGCACAACTATGATTACCTTTGTTTCATCTGTGCCTAAATAAATCAACCGGATCACCTCATTTTGAATTCCTGCTGCCACAAGGTAGGGCGTAGGTGATAGGCCGTGTGAACATTTCAATTTATATTAATACGCCGCGTCAGAATATGAATGATAACAATCGATTGAAGTGGTTTTAGTGCCCAGTGAACATCAATATTTTATTTCATTCGATTTTTTATAAAACAAGCCAATGATACTATGCACTGTTTGTATCCTAATTTTACAAAAAAATACAGATGAGGTCCTCGTACCTTTAGTTTCGTAGTTTCTTTTGTTGAAGAGAGCGATAAGTCTTAGTCTCTTTAAACTAGATTTTTGACTTCAAAATATTGGTGTTGATCCAATAAACACCTGTCCGTATGATTTATGAAACATCGCTTAGTATTAAATAATATCATTTGATCAAAAAGGCAATTGCTTTATTAATTTCTTGACAAAGTCTAAAGGATTAAAGTCTGGGCCAAGTGGGAAATAGATATGTAGATACGTTCGTACTTGATAGGTGAATTGGGGCAGAGCACTATCCTGCATGAAATACATATTTTACCTCAAATTCAGTGTTATCTAGTAAATCAATAAAATAGCACACACACTATAAGTTTCCACCAAATAGAAATGCATCTTGACTCTATTCAAAGGAAGGAGGCTTTTATGGTTAATAAGTTGTATTACGAGTACTTACGTATTCCTTTCGGACTGAAACACGCCCTTGCTATCTTCCAACATTCTGCGATAATATTTATACAGGGTGTAAGAAGTTTGACTGCCTTTACTTCAGCGTGATATAGAGGAATCATAAATGAACTAAAAAGTTGTATATTACAAGGGCGTAAGATTAACAGTTTTCAAAATACAGAGAGTATTAATATCGGGGAGTTTCATCACAACGTGACAACAGTGCTTAACCTCACCCTACACAGCTGGTGCATACCACGTGTGCATGCGGCAAACTTGTCCTACCGAAAAAATGTAAATAATTATTATTGTGAAACATTTAGTAAATTTCAAGACAATGGCATTCTAGTTTTTAAATAAATGAAATTAGTGCTGTGCTTAAATTTTAGCTTGAATTTTAGTAATTACGAGTCGTTTAAAACATAAACTTTTAATCAAATTATGAATTTGAAAAATATGTAATTAAAGTAGGTACCCAAAGATTCACGTCATCCAAATAATCATACGTATTAAAAATTATTTAGGTACTTACCAAAAAGCAAAATTAAGTAATTCTTAAACGCACAAGTACAAAACAAACTACAACATATGCTCAAAATCATCCATCACCATTTTCGAGCCACGCACGATACCTTCGAATCCAATTTTCGCTCACTCGCTGGACAACACCTCAAGAAAAGGAACAAAAAACACTCAGACATGGTCCAATTCCAGAAACCAACTGAATTGTGTAATACTGGACTGCTTAGTACCTCGTGTTATCTGCCGCGCCGTTGTCATGAATTTTATCGAATTTATTACAAAGCTAATTATTTTTTAGAATTAAGCATAAATAAGTTTAAAAAAGTGATAAACATTGTATTTTATGCAAGCAGCTATGTCAATATTCCTTAATTAATCGAATCGAAGTTGGAGATTTTGATAATTTTTTTCTCGGAAATGGTTGAGTTTAGGACCCATGTCATACAAGGATTTTTTTGTTTATTTTGATGTATTCTATAGTCTGTTAAAATTAAGGCAGTCAAACTTCTAATACCCTATATAGAGACTGTTTCCTATATGTATAGGGATGATGTTATATATCTTCAAAATCACTCGCATCATTTAAAATTAATTTTCCAAGAATTAAATGAAACCAATTTAAGTATTTATTCGGATAAAAGTAAATGTTTACATAAAGACGTCTACTTTTTAGCCCGCATTATGACGCTAGACAGCATAGATTCTAATTTTTCCAAATAAAATCGCTACACTTTCGAATTCCCAACTCGAAATGGTTTAGCTATTTCAAAATCCTCGGTCATGAGGTACGACAGTGAAAGACTGCCAGAACCATCGACAAGCCATATGAGTCAGGAGAATTGAAATTATTACTAAACTTTCGAATTGTCAAGTCACCGAAACTCTCACAGTAGCGATGGTTCGCTTTGATTGACAAAATTGTCACTTACGTTTGTACAACTTACGAAAATTGTTGGGTTCGGAGGGAGACATCAGATGGCGACCTTGGATTTGACCTTGACCTTCAAGGTAATTTGAAGATCAAATCAAATTTTTTAAATAAGAACCTCTATTTTTGATCCCGGATTCAGAGAGAGTGCAATATTTTACTAAGGCTCATTTATGTTTGAATAGATACTTAAGGCTCTTCTTCAAGGCCAAATTGAAAATATTTTGTCCTTGAAATAAACTTTAAAGGTCATTCCAAAGAGCCTATCTATCTAAATGTAAATTTAAGCGCTTTTTCCGAATCTGAGGTCAAAAATAGAGGTTCCTATTTAAAAAATTAGATTTGACCTTTAAATGACCTTGAAGGGCAATGTCAAGGTCAAATTGAAGGTCACCATTCGATGTCCCCCTCCGAATTCTATAACTTTCGTAAGGACTACTTTCGGATTGGTGGCTTCTTTGACGAGATATTCAGGTGCGTAATTTAAAATGAGACAATCTGTATGTATGGGTTATGACGCTCTATAGGCCAAGCAAATAAAATTTTTACTCGAAAAAGTCCTATCCGCGAGATTACATAATACAAGACATTACTCATCTCGTGAGTCAAAAAATTTTATTAGCCAACTTTTCTATTTAAACAAATAAGTGAGGAAAACAGTTTTTTCACTTTGCAAGGAAAACCATCAATTTTAGCGAAAAGCGACTCTCAGACAGCTTGTAGGGAATAAAATTATCTACAAAATGCGACTCGTTAAATTAAAATAGGTTAATAAACAAAAAAGTTATTGCAAAAAAACAAGAAAAGTGCCCATTTTTTCATTTGTTTATAACTATCGCATTTATTGTTAAAATTTTATAAAACCTATGACAAGTTGAGGGTTTTGTCATACTTTAAAAGTGTGCCTAATGTGGGCGCTGTAGGTGCAATAGTTTTCACACAATTCAATTTGTTTATAACGGAGGCTCCAAAAGTTATGAACTTTAAGCCTCTGTACAGGCGTTAATTTTCAACCAAACATGATTGTGAAAGCGTCATTGTAATCTTAAAGACGTAATTAAGCGACCTATTAAAAAATATCACCGTTTTTTGACATTAACATTCTCAAATTGTGTATTAAAAAACCGTGCGTTTTTCTCTTATAAACAATTTGAATAAAATTGTTGCTATTTATAAAATAGATTCAATGGATAGCTGGCAAAATAATACAAATTTTAAAATAGCACCCTCTACGACCAACGGGAGCCAAGATAAGTTTTTTTTAAAAAAATCGGTGCGCAATTGTTTATAAACATTGACTTGAATTTTTTGCAAAATAAAGTTTACAACGTAAACTACGATTTCCCGTGAATGGCATTGAAAAATGTGGAAAATTAACGATTCACGGGCCCTTTAAAGAGAAGGTACTTGCTAAGTAAAATGTCCGGCGTGGTGGTGGGGGAAGCTCGTCCAAGCTAGTCGCACGCGTGAAAAGTGAAATCCAAAAAAAGTTCAAATTGATGCGCGCTGTAAAATTTTGCAATATCTCGGCTTCTATTCATCGTAGAAACTTCTTTTTTCTTTAGCTGGGGTAGCTCGACAAAAAAATAACAATGGGCATATTTACGAATTCGTAGAATAGCCCTGAACCCCAGAAAAAATGCATCTTTTATACTAAATTTTTTTTAATTTACAAAAATGTCACAAACATTATTGTTAAACGAAATATTAATTAAAATTTCAATTTCGGAATTATTTTACTATTATTAAATAAATAAATGAAGCTATCGTTCATTTAGTTATTTTTCATAAACAAAAAATTTAAATTTTAAATTGTTGTATTATATTGCATATTATTATTGAAAACGGTGGTGATTACTATTTTTTGAATTAATTTTGATTATGTTGCAAAAATTTTTTTGCATAAAATAGTAATAAATATAAAAAAACTTTATATATTAAAATTTCAAGAAGTTAAAATTGTAATTTTATCGACCGCATTATTTTTATTAATATTTTTTAATTTTGAGAATTTTGCAACAAAATCAAATGCTTTTTATTCTTTTTATAAATTTTTTAACAATAAATAATAATTTGAAAATAATTTGTGAATTTTTACTTCAATTTTACATTTAAATCGTAATTAAAAAATGAGTTTACTTTGGCTTAATATGTAAAAAAATTACTTTTTAAATGAACGATTGCTTCATTTATTTATTTAATAATAGTAAAATAATTCCGAAATTGAAATTTTAATTAATATTTCATTTAACAATAATTTCTGTGACATTTTTGGAAGTTAAAAAAAATTAAGTATAAAAGATGAATTTTTTCTGGGGTTCAGGGCTATTCTACGAATTCGTAAATACGCCCACTGTTATTTTTTCGTCGAGCTACCCCAGTTTAAAAAAAAAANATTTTCGGTGAGATAGCATAAATAGCAACAATGTTATTCAAATTGTTTATAAGCGAAAAACGCACGGTTTTTTAATGCACAATTTGAGAATGTTAATGTCAAAAAAGCGGCGATATTTTTTAATAGGTCGCTTAATTGCGTCTTTAAGACTACAATGACGCTTTCAGAATCATGTTTGATTGAAAATTAAGGCCTGTACAGAGGCATAAAGTTCATAACTTTTGGAGCCTCCGCTATAGACAAATAGAATTGTGCGAAAACTATTGCACCTACAGCGCCCACTTTTGGCACACTTTTAAAGTATGATAAAACCCTCAACTTGTCATAGGTTTTATAAAATTTTCAACAATAAATGCGATAGTTATAAACAAATTAAAAAATGGGCACTTTTCTTGTTTTTTTGCAATAACTTTTTTGTTTATTAACCGATTTTAATTTTGTAGATAATTTTATTTCCTACAAGCTGTCTGTGAGTCACTTTTCGCTAAAATTGATGGTTTTCCCTGCAAAGTGAAAAAATTGTTTTCCTCACTTATTTGTTTAAATAGAAAAGTTAGCTATTGAAATTTTTTGACTCACGAGACGAGAGATGTCTTGTATTATGTTCCTTTAGACAATTTTACAAAAACATCACGGATAGGAATTTTTTCAAGTTTCTCTTTTATTTTCGCTAATTTACCTGGTGTACTATTCACTCGAAACTGTGGCGGAAAAATTTAATCTTGTTACATGAAAATGCATTGTTAATTTTCCATGAATTACATACTCATTATCGATTTGATCTAAATAGTGGTTTCGTGTAGATAGGAAATTAATGCTGTTTCCCACCAGCGATCCGTATCAAAGCCAGGATACGGAGGAGCAAAAAACATTCGCTAATACGCAAGTTTAAATTGCAGCCGGGTAAAAACGTCATTTCATTATTCGCCGCCCAAAGAGAGCCGGAATAATTGCAAACGTTTTAACTGAAACCGACGTCGTACGTGATCATGTAATTGCCAACTCAGAAAGGCGAATTTATCAAGTATATCCGGCACATTCTGCAACTGAAATTCCCCGCGCTCTCCAAAGCCACAATATCCTTGGTCGCGCCGGCAACTTAGATTGATACGTAAGACTTTGCACTGGGAAAATGTCTGCTTCGGAATTAATTTCCGCAAAAAGATGTCGTTTGCAGGTGCTGCAGGTTTGTGGCTCAAATGAAAATAGATGAATATGTCGGTACGTACCTTTAAAAATATCAGTTTTTAATGTAAATAATAATTAGGTTATTAACACAAGAAATAAGGAGTTATACCATATGAAACAGTGACAAGAGATGATCTAATTTATATAAGTAACAAAAGAAAATAAAAAGAAATGCAATAGTTTTACTTTATATTTCAATGATAACGAAAGAGGAAGTTAAAAAAGTATCAGTGCATCAAAATATTTAATATGGGACCCACTATAGGCTATTGATTATGTCTTAAAAAGCAAGGTATGAAGGAACTACAACGTTGATGGGTTTTTATTGCATGAATTGTTCAAACGGTTATTCAGAAAGAAAAAACCGCGGTGTGCTATTAAATTAGAGGGTGGAAATTGGAGCTAGGGGTGAACCCTTACGGTTTTTTGAGTATAACTCGAAAACGAAGCAAAATTTGAGGGTATTGCATAAGAAAAATTTTGTAGATCATGAGATTTTCTATCGAAATATCTTTTTTAAAAATTTAAAAAATTTATTTACTGCAAAATAAAAACGTGGTCAAGTTGGTTCTGAAACCCTGCCCGCTAACCTTTTCTGTTTCAGAGACAGCCAGGATCAAGAAACGAAGACAACGACACACACACACACATACACACCCCCCATACCCTCCTTCCCCCTCCCCTCCCGCGCTAGCCTAAGGGCCACCTTAGCAAAGCGCATCCCAGGCTGCATAGCCGCACTACCCTACCCAACCATACCACACATAAACATGACACTACCCCCGGGGTTTACACAGACGAGCCGGCGAAGCAAGAAGAGCGCCAGAAGAAAGGGCCCTAGCCGGCGGGGCCCAGCCAGGACAAAAGGAGGTCCCACAAAGCGCCTACACCGGCCGCATTTGCGGTCGGGGTAGACGACGGATGGGGCCCACCTACGAAGGCTGTCCAGGCCTACACGAGATGAGGCAGGATAAAGAGGGATAATCCCCCTCGATCCCAAATCATTGAGGCCAATTTCTAGCCATAG
>NW_019416641.1:313678-330610 GCF_000390285.2 Anoplophora glabripennis | reverse complement strand
CGTGAAATTAACAATACCCCGAGCATCTTAGAAAATGTCTTTAATTCTTTGAGGAACAGGTGTGAAAAGTGCTTGGAACAAGGAGGGGGACACTTTCAGCAGCTGCTTTAATTTATTGTTATAACAAGGAGGGGGACACTTTCCGCAGCTCCTTTAATTGTTTGTTATTGTTATCACGATTATTCTTTAAAATAAAGTTATATAGTCATTAACGTTATTGAAACTGACAGCTGCTATACAGCTCGTTGAGAAATGAGGTTAAGTTGGTCGCTATAAGCTACCCCCTACGTCCAATGTGTCAGAGCCAACTTCGACCACGTTTTTATTTGAACGCTCGTTATTTAACAAAAGAAAACAACAAAACAATTTAACAAAAAAATGCAAAAAATTAAATTTTTAGTTTTTTTTGCAAATAACTTTTTTTTGAGCAGAGATAAGTATAGGCATTGCTTCATAGAAAAAAAATACCTATATAAAATTTCCTTCAAAACAAGAGGATGTGTAGAGTATGTTTGGATGAAAATTGACTGATATATGGCCGCTCAAACTTGGTCAATTTTTCGATTTTCGTCGCGTGTACCGTTATACGTTTTAATTCTCATTTTTTGCAAAAAAGGAAGGAAATAAGACGTTCAAGGATTTTCATCACATGACTTGTTCCAAAGGTCATTAAAAATTAAAAAATCGCGGGGTGCTATTAAATTAGAGGGTTGAAATTGAAGATAGGGGTGAATATGCAATTTTGCAGTTTTTTAAATATAGCACGAAAACGAAGCAAAATTTCGGTATAGTTCATAGGAAAAATTTTGTAGAGAATTGAATTTCTCATCGAAACGACTTATCTAAAAAATGTAAAAGGAAAATTTGATGCAAAAAATCGTTAATAAACCATTTTAATGAAAGCAAAAAATACGATTTTTTGATTTTTTTACTTATTTAATAAAATAATTTAGTAAAAACTTGAGAATTTAAGTACAATAAAGTTTAAATGTATATACAGTGTGTCCACGGATGGAGTTGACAAGAAGAGAAACTCTTTTGTTTTTGATTTACTCGAAAAATGTCACTCTTTACAAAAAGTTCTGCCCTTAGATTAGATATATAGGGTGCTCATAAATTAAAAAAAAACACGAAAATACTCAAGAGAGAAGTACCATTATTTATTATTTTATACAACATTTTTATAAAACAAATCTGTTTATAACCTCAAATAATGTCGTAATACAAATTTTAAAATAAAAATTTCAATTCTGAATTTCACTCTATATGCATAGCTACTTCCCACCTCAAACATTAAATTTTTTTCCAATTTCCACCCTCTAATTTAATAGCATTCCGCGGTTTTTTCATTCTAAACAACCATTTGAACGGTTGATGCAATAAAAACCCGTCAACGCTGTAGTTCCATACCAAATGACATAATCAATAGTTTATTACTTTGCGTTATTTTTCTACATACATAGTTCTCATTTCGTTTTAAACACTTCTTATATCAAGAAGCAAGTATTCTGAAATCATCTGCATTAAACTGGCCATCTGGCATTGCAGCCAGACAAGTTTATTAAAACCATGAAAATTTCCATGAAAAAATCTACAAAATATGCACGTGTCCAAGGATACCAAGAAATCAATATTCTGGTGAGCTTGAATTTGTTCTTGACTTTCAGATTCAAGGTCAAACTAAGGTCAACATAAATATAAATGGAACACACCATTTTTTATGCCAACAATTGATAGAGAAATTCCACGTCAACATTTTTCCTGTATGTCTTTGCAGGTCTTTTAAGGTAAAATTCATTGTTCTCTGAATAACTCGATGAAAACGTTTCAAGCAAAATTTGTATGAGAACTAAAATTATTGGTGTGAGAATGCAGAGAAAAATTTTTTTAACCTCCAAATCACCTGCACGGACATACAGGAAAAATTTGATGAAATCACGTGCTGACGTAAAATTTGTCGCTCTATCGTTTGTCAACATAAAAATAAGGTGTTCCATTTAATATTTTCAAGTTGATGTTGGTTTGACCTTAAAACTAAAAACAAAGATACAAGGTTATCAGCATATTGGTTTCTTGCTTCACTACAACTTTTATATTTATTTTTTGTTGATAGGACTTTATTCTGAAAAATTATTGAGGTTTCGGGTCTTTCTCGGACTGCGCCACCTGTGGCGTATCCAATATTTGTTAAAGCATCTATTTCAATTGCAAGGTTACAGTATGTCTATAATTATCCGCCACAATTTCAATTAAATTTTGTTTAAAATTAAATAAACCGCTGTTGTCCCCCTTCGATTCATTTTTGACCCTCTCAAATGGCATTGGCAAAATTTTTGACAGTAACGCATTTTTATATGTTGTACTATTTATGTTATCCCCAATTTTTGCTGTTGGCGTGTCTCTATGGATTGCGAAGCTACAAAGTGTTTCATTCTATCCAGATGCCCAATTCTCACAAAACCTGAAATGCCTAAAATTTAGATAAAAACAACGAAATAGAAAACCTACACAATAATTATAAATAAGTTGTAAGTGGATATACAATCAATTATAAATTATACTTTTGTCATTGTCCTTCTGACAATTATGAATACTGCTTCCATTCCTTTTATGTAGAATAAATTTTTCGCCCCCTTAACCGGTAATATATTGTTTGTCAAAGAATGGTGACGTCAACTGAGAGAGGATTTCATCAGTGCCTGTCAGTTAACTTAAAACTGTCTTGGCCAAATACAATCCTAGAAATAATTGGCTCGAATTTATTTTCTCAATTAAAAATGTACTTAAACTAAAAGCGTAATTGCTTGAAATCGAGACGTCCTGCTTCTTAGAAGACAATAAAAGGAGGACAATTAAAAGATGGAGATGGGAATATCTCAGTACAAGCGTACGGCAAGACGTTAGTGACAATATACAGCGTGGTAAAAAAGTTCTGCATAAAATTCATATTTTCGTTAAACAATTTTTTTTCGAAAAACGGTGAGACCCGTCGATTTTTATTTGATCCAGGGCACCTTGTTATGTGGAAAAATTTTTTTTTCGATAATCCACTTACGGCAGCGATGACATAATTTTTTTTTAAATGACAACGCATATTTTTTTCGTTCGAAATTGATGACAGTGATAATTATCTAAACAACGGTGTGAAAATTTCGATGTCTTACATAACAATTTTTTTTAGAAAAATGCACCTTAAGTTCTTGAATGCAATAATTTGCTGTTTACGGATCAAATGCCTTAGAAAAAAATTTATTCGGCAGAAAGCATTTCAGATAACTTAAGTTGCAACTGGTGTTATGTAATATTTGCGGAATTATTCATCAGATATTGTCAGGATCCTGATTAAACTGCAAAATTTAGAACCAAGTTCAACCGCACAAAATCCAAATAGTATATAGCAAATTCCTCTAAAAAAAAAAGATCCAAAGAAATGTTTACTTGAAAGGAGTAGATTACCTGAAATATTGAAGACTAAAAATCAGTACCGATTTAACATTCTTTGGTGAAATCGTTTAATTCGAAATGGCAAAACTTAGTGAACGCGAAAGAATTGATATTTTGAGGATGATTGGTTTCGGCGATAAGTTACGAACCCATCAAGAAGCTTGCCAATTATTTAATGCAACGTACCCTGACAGACCACCAATTACGCAATCTACGGTTAGTAGGGTACTGGCAAGGTTTGAGGAAACTGGTAGTGTGAAAGATGCTCCTCGTGCGGGTCGTCCTAGAGTAGATGATGAAACTAGATTGAATATCCTGGTGGAGCTCCAGGACAACCCTCATTCTACTACAAGGTCGATTGCATTGAACAATGATATTTCACATGTAACTGTGGTGAAGTTTCTCAAAAAAGAGAAATTTCACCCCTATAAGGGTCACTTGATACATGCATTGACTGAGGACGACGCAGACCGCCGCACAGTGGGGCAGAATCCCAAAAAGCTGGCCAAAAGTCAAAAAATAAAGATTCTCAGTCGGTATTTTTTTTCTGTTGGATTGGCTACAGTAACATCCCAAGCCTCAGAATTCACTACTATTAGGGTCAAATTCCCTATACCTGCTTCTTAAATCACTACAAAGGCGACCGCTGCTCGAGCAACACCTGGCTCGCGCGTAGGAACAGAAGTAATAGTTGTGTTTAAGTGGTTATAAAATTTCGTAGAGTTAACCGAATTATCTCTAATAAAATAGAATCAACTCATAAATGTACGTAGAATATGATTATGATTATGTAGGTTAAAATACTCAATATTTTTACAAAAAATAGTAATTGGCTACCAAACTTATGTGGATTTTACGTTATAAAATAAAATAATAATTTTAGTTCATCTGATGATGATTCTTTTCTTTTATGAAAAAACTGGAATTTTATATTACAACGTTAGCACGGGATTCAAATAAATTACTCCCGATACTTATTTAACGATATATATGAATAGTTTAATATGTCATTTGTCATTTTTGCATCTTCTTCATGCTTGATAAATGTGACATTTTGTATTTCATAATCTTTTAATTCTTAATCTACTCGGAAAATCCCCATTTACAAAATATTTCTACTTCTGATATGGCTATATTAAATCCTCCACATTGAATTTTGTAATTCTGACTCCAAATTCGTAATCAGCGACCCCAAAAACCCACCGAGTAACAAATATCAGATCGATTTCTAAAGATTTTGACTTTTGGCCAGCTTTTTGGGATTCTACCCCACTGTGCGCCCTCTCCACTTTTGTGAAGATTTAATGCATCGATGTAACGGAGACCGACATCCTCAAGAACATATTTTTTTCTGACGAGGCTACTTTTTATCTTAATGGATCGGTGAACCGACATAACTGCCGGTATTGGTCTCAGGAAAACCCGCACTGGGTGCAAGAAGTAGATCATCAGCACCCCCGAAAGGTGAACGTTTGGGCGAGAATAATAGGGCGTCGTATTTTTGGCCCGTATTTTTTCGAGGAAAATTTAACTGCTGCTCGCTATTTGGATTTCCTGCGGTTCGATTTGGTCCCAAGCTTAGCAGAGTTATTCCCGAACAACGAGGATCCTGATATTCCTGAGGAAAGAATTTGGTTTCAGCAGGATGGTGCACCGCCCCATTATGGAGTGCAAGTACGGGAGTACTTGAATAACACGTTTACTGGCCGGTGGATCGGGCGACGCGGAACAATCGAGTGGCCTCCGCGTTCGCCTGATTTAACACCTCTAGACTTTTTTTTGTGGGGCTATTTGAAATCGCGTGTGTACACAAACAGACCAGGTGATTTGGAAGAACTTAAAAACCGTATTCGTTTTGAAATAAATCAAATCGACCCGGGAATGCTTGAACGAAGTGTAGACGGCGTTTACACACGCTTAGGACAATGCCAAATGGTACAGGGTGGGCAATTCGAACAATTTCGCTAGACTTACACAAACATTAGTGTAATTTTACTCGTTTGAAATGTAATTTTGTCAACTTTGTCCTTTTCGGAGCCATTAATAGTGTAAGTAGACAATTATCACTTATAAGAACTTAAGGTGCATTTTTCTAAAAAAAATTGTTATGTAAGACATCGAAATTTTCACACCGTTGTTTAGATAATTATCACTGTCATCAATTTCGAACGAAAAAAATATGCGTTGTCATTTAAAAAAAAATTATGTCATCGCTGCCGTAAGTGGATTATTGAAAAAAATTTTTTTCCACATTACAAGGTGCACTGGATCAAATAAAAATCGACGGGTCTCACCGTTTTTCGAAAAAAAAAAAATTGTTTAACGAAAATATGAATTTTATGCAGAACTTTTTTACCACGCTGTATTTTGATTACTATGCAGCTGTAAAGGCTCTTCTCATACTCTACACGTTTTCTTTTCAGCTTTATAAATGTTAATAATTACTATGGGTGAGATATAATTAATAAGACATATCGGTTGATAAATATACAAATGTCTAAAACATACTACTACAATGTTTTAGTTTTTAAACTGATGATATTGAAGGGGACATCAACTGTGCTGTCCATCTATCTAGTTATGTCGATCTTGTCAATGTTTCCTTTGGACTTATTGTTGACGGAAAGCGCCACAGAACAAAACCTGCATTGTTAACTTCTAGGTATTATTGGGCTAAATTTCTAGTATAATCTGCGCCAAATAGTTCCAGCACTTAGTATGCACACTGAATAGCAAGATATTTCTAAGTTTAATCAGGAAGTGCTGTGTATGAATACATAGCGATGCCGTAAACTACTAGGGAGAATCTTGGAATTCTCCTGTTATTGTTAGAATGCTGGGAGGTACAAAGCTCGATTTAATATCCATCTGACCAACAAACTCGGCGTTATTACATACTTGTTGTAATTAAGCGACTTACCGTTGCTTCTGGATTAATTGTTGCGTTCCACTTAAATTTTATAAAGCTTGGGCGAGCGAAATATTAAAATGTTAGGCCAAGCCTAACTTGAATTAATTATTTGTAGAACACTTCATCTTGCGGCGAAAGTTAAATTTGGTCGATGATTTTAACCTTAATTAATAAAGGGCTATTAGTAAAGTACTTAAAAGGATATCTGGGTGGCAACTCCAGTTAAAATATAATAAATCTTTGCAACGATTAAGTCTTAAATCCGATTAAACTTCCAGGAACATGGGAGGATCAGCTAAAGCACGATTTCTGTTTGTACGCTGTGGTTTAGTTTGTAAATTCACTATTTCGAAAATTCAAAACTGAAGTAAAACACAGCTGAAGTGATGATGTAGTAATTACA
Source organism: Anoplophora glabripennis (assembly GCF_000390285.2). Lineage (NCBI taxonomy): Eukaryota > Metazoa > Arthropoda > Insecta > Coleoptera > Cerambycidae > Anoplophora > Anoplophora glabripennis. Next base: position 323,852 of record NW_019416641.1, on the reverse strand, counting down.
AATCCATTGTAATATACACGTTTTGGCAACTTTCCTTTAGTAGGGGAGGAATGATACTTAATCTAACCAATACTCATTCACTGATGATGTTCCATAAAGATATCGCCCCATCTTTCTCTACGAGCAGTGATGCTAAGATAAAGCGTTTGACTCCATTGAAAGGATATTCTCGAGTCTCCCATTACAAACGTTTCTAAACGGTTGGAAACCACCTATATAAATGATAATCTCTCGAATATCTCTACTTAAAGTAGTGTAAAACCCAGCTTTTAGAGACGTTTTGAATCGTTAAGGTAATTATTTAATTGTTAAATGAAGCTGCAGAACAAATCTGAATTTATTACTGTATTCGTTTATTTTCAACAAGTAATGTCGATTACAAAATAAAATATAATAAAATTACAGTGGATTTCATATAAAATGAACAAATAAAATTATGATACATCAGTGTGTATCAGCCAAATGGAATAAATTCAATAATAAATAAATAGGGGCGTGTTCGAAAAAACGCTCGGACACGTCGATTGGTATTTTTAGTTTTGAACAAAAACTTTTAACAGGGTGTATCATGTAACAGTGGTCAATACCAACTTTCTTATTTTAAATGCAATGCCCCATATATTATTCAATTTTTGGATTCTTCAGAAAATTCTAGATATATTTCGTCTACAATGTCCTATATCTATCTTCAACTGTATCGGAAAGAGTTTTCAGGTTTATTGCAAAACGTTAAAAAAGAAAATAATTTGATTACAAAAATTCACTACAACATACTCAAAAACTAATAAGTAATACTGTTTATTTATCGATCATGTAAGAAAGCAAAAAAAAACATTAACCTCAATCTAGGAGATGTTCAAAATGCTCGCCACGAACGTCTTGGCAACATCCTAATCTTAAATTGAAATTTCTTCTAACGTTATACAACATCTTAGGCGTGACCGATCTAATCGCAAGCGTTCCTAAGTCAGCGAAGTCGAGGGGTTTAGCTTTGTAAACAATCCTTTTGACATATCCCCATAAGAAGACTAATGGTGTCAGATCAGGGGATAGTGCTGGCCATTCCATCGATCCTCGCCCCCCTATCCACCGATTTGGAAATATTCGGTTGAGATACTGATTGATTTGGTAATGGGGCGGTGCTTCATCTTGTTGAAACCATATCATATTCGCTGGAACTTGTGGGTTTGCTAGATCAGGATATAAGGATATAAGTCAATGTTGGTTCGACATTATTTTGGAGTAGTGCTAAATAACTATCGCCATTCGAATTGCCATCAATGAAAAAGGGAGCTATGGTATGATCTCCAACAATTCCTGCCCAAACATTAACCTTTTCAAGGTGTTGCGTATGTTCTTCTGTAATCCAGTGAGGTTTTTCCCTAGATCAATAGCGGCAATTTTGACCATTAGCATGACCGTGAAGTGTAAAGGTGCACTCAGAAAACAAATCATGTTCTAATTGGGTCACATTGTTATCTAACATTGCCATCATTTGTTCACTAAAATATGTTCTCCTATCGAAATAGTCTTCCATGAGCTCCTGAGTTGGTTTCATTTTATAGGGATGCATTTTATTTTCTTTTAATATTCGAATAATCGATGAATGGCTAACATCGAACATTGGGGCTGCTTTTCGACTAGAAGTATGTGGGTTTTCCTCAAACTCAAGCATAATATCAAATTTGGTATTATTACTTATTGCATTGCCAGGTTTTTTATATGCCTTACATGTCGAAGCTCTAGAAACTGCTTTTCTATTTTACATTAGTAATTATGTCCCTTGGGATAATAAGCGTGCATATTCCATTTGTGTCCTTGTGTTATCTCTAAAACCAATCATATGTAGAATTGATATTTTGTGGATTTCTGTTAATTGAACCATTTTTCTGATTTGCAGTTAACGAAATTCAAACGACTATAACACTGACAACTACCGTCATGCAGGCAGACAACACGTTGCTAAGGCCAGGCGTTTTAAATAAACGTAAACTAAATTATTTATATTTTTTTTATTTCATATCATTAAAAAAGAACGCTGAAATGGTTTTTGCTTACTTTCTCATTATCAAGAGCTAAATGGAAACTAAGTATTGAGTGTGTTGTAGCGAATTTATGCAATCAAATAATTTTCTTTTTTTAATGTTAATTTTTGCAATAAATCTGAGAACAATGTTTCCGAAATAGTTGAAGATAGGTATAGGACATTGTACATAAAATATGTTGCGTTTAAAATAAGAAAGCTGGTATTGATCACTATTACATGACACACCCTGTATAAAGTTTTTGTTGAAAAAAAATGCGCAACTAAAAATACGAATCGAAATGTCGAAGCGTTTTTTCGAACATCTCCCCCCATTTATTTATTATTGAATTTATTTATTCCAAGCAATCGCCAATATGAGAATTCTTAGAATAAATAATCCAAACAAATGAGGTATTTTTTTTTGAATAAAATAGTAGGTATCTAATTGTAAATATCTCAACGATGGTTATCATAGTTTGCTAGTAAACATATTTCAAACTGATTGTTCCATTATATTATGAACTGTTTCACAAAAATATATCGAGAACATTTTGTGCTACGTTTTTGTTGGATTTTTTTCCATGTAAAGTTAAATAGAAAACTAAACCAGTACTACTACTTTTTAAGATACCTAAGAGTAATACAAATCAAGAACGACATATTTTACTGTATTTTAACACAAACAGCATGAAGGGAAATATGGTAATGTTCGAAAATATTCCAGATTTCGGTGTAAGGTACGCCGAAAGGGCTAAGGGCTATCTCCGTAAGCTGCTTTGCAATTCATGCACCAGTTGGGTCGCTTCCTAAGGTTAAATTCTATATAAATATAAAACATAGTCGTTAAATAGCGTACTTAATTACACTTTCCGTTATCATATTTCGTTGGAATTTCTCAAAATACTATTAAAGAGGGCACTATTGGCAAACGTAAAATTACGGATTTAAAAACGTAATTTTAAGTGTGAACATGCGCAAAATAGTAGATGGTTTTATTTTTAGAACACAATAATAATACAATATGCCTATGAAGAAACACATAAAACCAATTATTTTCACACATTTAACATGTACAGGTAGTCTTAATTACTGGAGTCAGCGTCAACACATTTTTGGGTTGAAATTCGTCATTTTCAGAAAATTTTTTAAAATAGTAATTTCTGTGTGGGCATATTTTTTGTTTAAATAAATCTTTGCAAAATTAAAAATTATTGGCATCAAATTTTATACATAAACATACATTTTAACCATCAAATTTATCCCCAATTTTTTATACCTAGACATAAACAGAAATTTTATGTACGCAAGATGCAATAATTAAAAAAATAAACTAGGCCAAATTGCGCTTGCTAATGCAAATTTAATATTGTATATATAGGAAGAAGGCACCTACACAGAAAATAGTTTTTTGCTCTTGACACTACTTTTTATAATAAAAATGTTTCAATTACATTTTAACCAAGCAGGATCGTTTCCCGATATACAGATTTGGTTTATATTATATTCATTTATTTCAGCTCAAAAATTTCTGCTGACACCTAGAGTTGAGACTATCTAGAAAAATCTTTAAAAAAAAATATATAAAATGTAATGTGAAAGGACTGTATTACTCAATGCGCTAAATCTACAACGCCATGGCCGATTTTTATTTGGACGATCAAATAAATTTAACACAGTACAAAACCTATGCCGTATAGCATAGGAAATAAAAAGCAAATAAAATAAAATGTAAGCTAGTTTAGTTATCGAGTTGCATAGAGTAAAGGTTAGAGATGTCACAATTCGAAAAAAAAACTGCAAAAAATCCTTTTTCCAGAGAAAAAACTTAAAATTAGAGAGAGAAAAATTAGAAGACTTTCAAATATATTTTACTGAAATACAATTTAAAGAAAAAGATATTTTAACAACACTTTTATATTCCGAATGCCTTTAGATCTCAAATTAATCTAGCTTAAGCACAAATTAACGAACGGCATATAAATACATGGTGATTCAGATCTTATTCAAGAAGAAATTTTTGAATGTACTCTTACAAATACAATTTTGTTAAAAAAGGGCAGTTCGAAAAAAATATACTTCTGCACGGCACTGGAAACTTTTCAATGTAAAACCTGACCTTGCGCAAGGCAAAGCTTGTAGTCGGCAGTGTAGTAAAAAACAAGCAGACAAAAAATTGAAAGAATTTCTTTCCCAGGAAAAGAAATAAATACATTTTATAACACCTATTTTATATCAGCAAATTCAATTACTTTTGCCGCTATTGTTATTATTCATTAATACAATTGATTTGTAGTTTTAATTAATAAAATAATTGGACATGCAATTTATCCACCGACGTATAAACACATTTTGGTCCGTCTTACCCAGTTTCCACGAACTAACACAACTGTTGTCTTGCTTCATCATAACACAACAAATGCTTCACCATAACACAAATGTTCTCTTGCTTCACCATAGATTAAAACGATATCCATCAACTCCGAGTTTCTATACACGTAAGCCATTTTTGAAACTTGAAAAACTAATGTAAACATTATCGCAAAAACGTTTTTACTAAAATCGGATTTCAGTATTCGGATTCGCTTGAGGCCACGTGGAGAAAGCGCGCATTGCGTACGGCGCAGAATAGGAATGACGGTAGAGACTACAGTAGCTCAGCGATGTAAGGGTTGTAAATACTACAGCTTTTTTTCTTGGAAACTAGGTTAAGGATTTTACAAAAATATCCCTAAAAATAGGGTGAAATAGTGAGGTTGGTAAAACTTTATAATGAGAAACAATCATTTGTAAAACTGAGATACATGTTCAGAAAAAATTTTGAGCATTGAAAAGAAATGTATGCTAATTAAAACTACACCCACCCCTACGAGGGGGTTAATTTCACGCCTAAGATCAAATACTAAAGTTAGCGCAAAACAATGTGAAAAATCATAGCTTTGCATTTTATATTACCAAATATATAAATGTAAGTTGGTAGTCTATATACCAAAAAAATATACCCTCAAAGGGTTGGAAACCAAATACAGGCCAGGGTACTACTTATCCCTCTAAGTCACCCACATTTTTATTCAATATTTTTGCCCGAATTTTGTTACCGCGGGTTCTTGGCGTCGCTGATTACGAATCTGAATTCCGAATCCGAAAATTCCTAAATAAAAGATGGCGGATGTAAAAATCGAAGAAGCGTTCAAAATTTGAAGATTTATCTGTATTGCTCAAAATATAATTTTAAAATGTAGTTACAAATTTTTGCTTTTCATTATAAAGCCTTAGTCGAGGAAATAAAGCACTGAACCTCCGAAATTTTTCAATCAAGTCGTATCAAGATGGGGTTTTTTGCATTCATTTTCTAAAATTATGTGGAAAAAATGTAGCAACTTTGTATTATGTTTTTCGCACCAAATTGCATTTGTGCTGTGCAAAATGCATACGAAAAAATGCATTTTTTAAAGTCACTTAGAAAAAATTCATAACTTTATAATGCCTGGGATAGACTCAAATCAGGGTCCTGGGTGTTTTCGAAGTCGCTGATCCCGAATATGACCTTGAAATTGGCCCATCGCCGACCTGGAGCTTAGGATTGATGATGAACGTCATCCCCAAGGCTTCTCCTGAATTTCACTCTTAAATGAAACGAGACTTGACACCCGGGGGTTTTTCGGGTCGCTGATTCCTAATCTAGCGTCGGCGAGCACCTCCCGGACACCCGGTGCACCGGAACCTGGACATGGACGTCATCTCCGGGAGTTTTCCTGTAAAATTCGCATTAACGAGCCGAAAATCACATCAAGGGGTTTTCCGGGGCGCTCTTCTCGAATCTGGCGTCGGCGACCACCGGACGACCACCGGACACCTGGTGCACCGGAACCTGGACCTTGATATCGGCGTCATCGTCAGAAAAATCAATAAACAGTGAATTTTCAATATATTTGAGACAGCCGTTAATATTGCAATAACTTGTTTGGAATTGTTGATCTCATTTAAAGTATGCAAGATGAAAATAGAGGGAATAAATTGAATGAATGTCACAATGTATGCAAGTGTTGTTTCAAAAACAAATCAAAATCATTTATTTCCAAATCAATTGCCATTTCTAACCTACTCTTAACTTCAATTTAATTTAACTGAAATATAATCTAACTCCATTTCATCCAAATCTAATCAACTATTTACTTTAATTTGAAAATATTCTACTAAATATCATTTTCATCATCAACTGACATATAGGGCCCGGATAGTTTTTCGAGGGCCCCGGTCTGGGGGCCCACAGTCGTGCATGCGTCATATTATAAGATGATTTCGAGAAGAGCGCCCCGAAAAAACCCCTGAAGCCATTTTCGGCTCGTTTACGCGAATTTTACAGGAAAACTCCCGTAGATGATGTCCATGTCCAGGTTCCGGTGCACCAGGTGTCCGGGGGTTGCACTGCACAAATGCAATTTGGCCTAAAAACATAATACAAAGTTGCTACATTTTTTCCACATAATTTTAGAAAGCGAATGCAAAAAACCCATCTTGATACGACTTGATCGAAAAATTTCGGAGATTTCGACTCTTTTTGTGCATTATTTCCTGGACTATTTAACATATCCTCAATTATCCAAATTATTCTTGGGGATAATTTAGCTTTTTACTGAAAAAGCCCCGGTAAATCGATTTTTAGGCTACGATTCGGATTCAGCATAAAAAATACACAAGATCTATGTATTCATGTCTCTCGTACAGAACTTCTTTTTGCGGGGCTGTATTATGTATATCCTGGATAGTAATAATAGACCAGTGCTTAAGCCTTCAAAAATGGTAAAAAGTGAAAAAAAATATAGTAGGATGAAACCCATTGGAAAAGGAAGAGAATATAACAGAAATGAAAAGAAAAATAATTTACGGGCGATCTGAGGTCGGGAAGGGGAAGGGGGTGAGTTTTTAAGGGTAAAAAACGGTTTATCTTGATTTTCGGAAAAGCTACAAGTCTTATGGAAAAAAGTTAAATGACAAAGTTGTAGGTAATAAAAAGATCTACAACTTTTGTATTTACACTTTTTTCACATAACCTCAAAATTTATGTGAAAAATTCAAATAACCAAGTTTTTGGTTTTTTATTTTTATCTTTTACAAACAAATTTTTTTTTCACGAAATTTGGTGAAAACTTACCTATTTATGTCCCAAACACGCTGTAATTTTTTTGATTTGAAATATTTATTTTTTCACCTTATTTTTACTTAATATCGAAAAAGCACCCTAATTTTCAATCGAAAATTCTCACGTCAAAATATCTGCTTTTTTAAAAACGTCGGTGGGCTTTTTCTTCGTTGAAATCTCTACTTTCTGATGGTGTAAAAAAAAATATACATTACTATGGTAAGTTTTCTCAGGAAATGCAAAGAAACGAAAGAAGATTCTACAACTTTCTCAAAATATTGTAGATGTCTTATTAAATATTAACTTTATTAACTTATTTGGTTGTTAATTATAATAGTATATTTCGACTTGTAATTTTTTTGTTTATCAATGTAACATGGAATCTTACGTTTTTCGAGTAATTAAAGTGTAAATTTTAATAAATAGCTCAAAATTGTACATAATGATTAGAAAAAAATTTTCGGATTCTAGTTCGTTTCTTTGCATTTCCTGAGAAAACTTACCATAGTAATGTATATATTTTTTTACACCATCAGAAAGTAGAGATTTCAACGAAGAAAAAGCCCACCGACGTTTTTAAAAAAGCAGATATTTTGACGTGAGAATTTTCGATTGAAAATTAGGGTGCTTTTTCGATATTAAGTAAAAATAAGGTGAAAAAATAAATATTTCAAATCAAAAAAATTACAGCGTGTTTGGGACATAAATAGGTAAGTTTTCACCAAATTTCGTAAAAAAAAAATTGTTTGTAAAAGATAAAAATAAAAAACCAAAAACTTGGTTATTTGAATTTTTCACATAAATTTTGAGGTTATGTGAAAAAAGTGTAAATACAAAAGTTGTAGATCTTTTTATTACCTACAACTTTGCCATTTAACTTTTTTCCATAAGACTTGTAGTTTTTCTGGAAATCAAGGGAAACCGTTTTTTACCCTGAAAAACTCACCCCCTACCCCTTCCCGACCTCAAATCGCCCGTAAATTATTTTTCCTTTCATTTCTGTTATATTATCTTTCTTTTCCAATGAGTTTCATCCTATTATATTTTTTTTTGGTTTCAAAAATTATCGACCCTGGTCTATAAAGGTTTTAATTTTTTTATTTTTCAATTTTTCCTAATTTTCCATATTGATATAAATTTTTCGCTCACCTACTGTCCTTAACCAAGAAAATGATAAACAACGACCTTACTCGCGAAAGGACTGTTACATTTCTCGACAGAAAAGCTGTTACTCTGCGGGTAAAACCGTGCCTCCAAAAATAGTCTGAATTTGTGTGAGTTATAGGCAGTTTTCATGCCTCCCTCTTCTACTTGTCCTCATTTTATCAACGGTGGCATAGTTCATTCGGCGACTTCCCACACTTTCACCGTAAAATATTAGAAGCTGAAAGGACATATGAGTAACTCCATGTTTTACAAAATGACTACCTAAAGTGAAGATTCGCGGAACGGTAACGATGTGGATACACGGAAAGCTTCTAGAACGCAGAATTCAATACGATAATGTGTGCATCCGTGCATTTGGACGTATCTAATTTGGTAATGGATAAAAATAATCGTAGTCAAAGGATCTGATGGATTCTGAAGCGCGTCTTGTATACTTTGCGAAGCTCTGGCGGAACTAAGTAATTTAAATCGTGATTTAAGTACATTAGTAAAAAAATTGTGCAGAATTACACAGCAGTTCAATAGTTATTTTTTACATTACTTTATGCAAATAAAATTATATTAATGTTGCAATTCTACACCTTCTTTTGTAATTCACTCACAACATAATAGAGTGACCGCAAAATCCGCCCGTTTTTGCGTAGTGTGTAGCAAGAACGGGGAAGGTTGTACAGAGGTCTTCGTGGGCTTAAATTGATCGTCATGAAAAATCTTGGTGAGCATAATTCGATTTTTCCAATATTTGCCCGACTTACCCCTACTTAAGAGGTGGAAACCATCCCTAAAACAAGAAACGTGAGAAAATGGTCGATCAATTCTTGGTAAAAATTGGCGGGATCTTGAATGGCAAGGAGGAGATCAGGGATGTTCTTCCAAAAAAGCTCAAGGTGAAAAACACCTCCCGCGTGGGGGTAAAACCACCCCTATTGCCGAAAACCGACGGCAAATGATGTTCCCTTCATGAATTGCCTTTTTTGCGCCACTATTCCTCATAACTCTAATTGATATGGAATCTAGACCCCCATAATTCGTTTTTCGGCCGAATTCTGATCAGTTACCCCTACTTAAGGGATGGAAACCACCCCTAAAACAAGAAAAATGAGAAATTAGTCGATAAGTTATTGCTACAAATTGGCGGAACCTTACATGGCAAGGATAACATCGGGAATGTCTTTCAAATATGCTCAAGGTGAAACACACCCCCGCCTGGGGGTGAAACCATCCCTATTGTCGAGAACTGGCGGGAAATGATATTCCCTTTATGAATTACCTTTTTTGCGCCACTATTCCTCATAACTCCAATTGATATGGAATCTAGACCCCCAAAATTCGTTCTTCTGTCGAATTCTGATCAGTTCCCCCAACTTAAGGGGTGGAAAGCACCCCTAAAACAAGAAAAATGAGAAAATAGTCGATAAATTCTTGGTAAAATTGGGGGAATTTCACATGGCAAAAAATTCAATTTTGCAATTTCACATGGCATGACAAAAAAGGCAATTCATGAAGGGAACATCATTTGCTGCCGGTTTTCGGCAATAGGGGTGGTTTTACCCCCACGCGGGGGATGTTTTTCACCTTGAGCATATTTGGAAGAACATCCCTGATCTCTTCCTTGCCAATCAAATTCCCGCCAATTTTTACCAAGAATTGATCGACCATTTTCTCACGTTTCTTGTTTTAGGGGTGGTTTCCACCCCTTAAGTAGGGGTAAGTCGGACAAATATTGGAAAAATCGAATTATGCTCACCTAGATTTTTCATGACGATCAATTTAAGCCCACGGAGACCTCTGGACGACCTTCCCCGTTCTTGCTACACACTACGCAAAAACGGGCGAAAAAA
>NW_019416641.1:298981-313244 GCF_000390285.2 Anoplophora glabripennis | reverse complement strand
GATAGACAATTGAACACTTTACACGAAAATAGTTTGACCGTTTGACAAAATTAGCAGTGGCGTAGAAAATATTTTTAAAAAAGGGTCACGTTGACCCCGTCTCTACGACACTGCTGCTCATAAAATTTTGGGCAGTACATCAAACATTGGTCTTAAGGTGCTAACTACTCATAGCAAATTTGAAATAGAAATGTTCAGGCATTTTGGAATTATTGCAGACAATGTTTAATTTTACAGAAACTTTGACGCCCTGTATCTCGTTAAGGAGGCATTTGCGACCCTATGTTTATTAAAACTTTTCGTCTTAATTTTTTATGTATTATCTACCCTAGAAGTCTGTCAGCGGTTTTTTGAATCACCCTGTATATTGTGTAAAATATAGTTTTGCAAATGTTTGCGTTTGTTGTGTGTTTTTATTTTGTTTGTGTAGATTGTATTTATGTTAAACTGCAAGTTGTTCAATACAAACCTTTTTGTGTATCACCTTGTACTTTATTTTATCCCTTGCCAGCTGTTGTTAGATGCTTGTTTTATATTAAAAATCTCAGAAGTCGGTTCTATATCTTTTATACAGTGTAGGAAAGTACCGATGGTCTATCAGAAGTTACGTGAGAGCAATAAAGTAAGCCATAAAAATCCATGTGATAGACAAGGATGGCTATAATGAAGGCGTCTAACTACCCTTCCGCACAAGCCTTTGGCTTTGGATTTGGGGGTTGTCTCATTTTTTGTGGTGTGTTTTATGTTTTTTTATTTGATAGTTTTGTTCGAGCTCGTCAAATTTGTGAAGTTTTTTAAAGCTATGATTGATTGGCTTGTATTTATTTATGTTTAGGTAAGTCCTGTAGTTTATTATTAATCCTTTTTCTAAGGTTTGATGCGATAGAAAAATATTATCTCTAGGTTATAGCTATCAGTTTTGTTTATAGTGCACTTTATTTTTTTATTTTAGGTACCTGGTATTTGCAAACTTGAATTTTTCCTTGTTGGAAACTACGTTGATGTCCTGCATACCATATATGGGGCCACTGGAAACCTCTATGGAACTGCTCATTACTGGTAACGGAAAATTTTCCTTTGATGGCAAATTTCCTTCTCTCTTGAGAACAAACAAACTGTTAACCTTACTGGTGAGTTTAACTTTATTTCTTGACTGTTTCTTTCTTAGGCTATTTTTAAAATTTACTGGAGCTGCCTCTCTACTCTGTATTTTTAAAATCCAAGCCGTAACCAAGCAATAAATTTTTGTATTTTCATCTTTCTGGATTATTCTGTTCCTATCTTTGCTTAAGGTCCCTTCACAGAATTTTCAGTCCTTGGATGTCCTTTTTTTAAAACACTTTTCCACAACACTCCTTATGACTAATACATTTTTTATAAATGTCCTTTTATTTTTACATACAATTATAATTAATTACTAAAATATTCCTTATTTTATGTTTTTTTATAGGTCATCTCCAGGTACTTATAAAGCCAACTTAAGTTTTGACATTTGTGAAAATTATTATTTAATTTGACAATTGATAAAAAATTTTTTACTCGTCTTTCCAGGCTATGTATACCAGATTCATCTATAGATATTGAACTTTTATTTGATGTACGTCATTCTAGGTTCAAATTCTATTCTCTCAATGTACTGAGTGCTAACAAGTGTCGATGTCATGCATTTTATGAAAAATTTATTTTGTACTTGTGAATAAAATTAAAATATTATTATTTTTATACTATGTGATATTCTTAATTATTACTAGTTTTATATTCAGAATATTAACAATTTTTATTCTATTTTGTTGTTGCTATAATAATAGTTAAAATTTTTATACGACCCCATGTTCGGTCAGGCAATTTTTCATTCGAGTCTATGTGAACATTTCCAATTCGTTACAATATTTAGGATACTTAAATTTTTTATAATAAACAATGACTCTTTGTAGTATTTTTTATAAGAAACAAAAATCTTTGCATTATTCTTGTGACATTTCCGCACGCCCTGTATCTATGACATAACGTACGTTTTCCATTTCTCTTGGAAGTCGAATGTATTATTCCAATACATTTTTTCTTAATTCCAATAAATTATTTTAAATATAAACATATATTTTTTTAAATGTTGTTAATAATAGGTATAATGCGGTATGAAAATATTTTTTACATTTTTTTTTCTATTTTTTTTCTCGTTATTTTATCAGTCTAGGTTGAAAAAAATCTCGATTCTGAAAATTTCAAATCGATATTTTAATTTCTGAAGGTCACTCATAATTATTTTAACTTTCAAAGTAGTGTACCTATGTTTTCAAGCGACCTCTAAAAATAAATATTAACGAATTAATAATTTTTTTATTGAATTTGATGAACAAAAGAATCCAAACAAATCAGGAAACAAGTAAATTTTAAAAATTAAAAAATTATAAATATTTGACAGTGCGGTAATAAATTTAGCCTCGAGAAATTTTTTAAGTGTCTCGTCTCTTTTATTCACTAAATTCATTAAAAAAATTATTAGTTCGTTGATATTTATTTTTAGAGGTCGCTCGAAAACATTTTAGGTACACTACTTTTCAAGTTAAAATAACACAGGTCAACATTTGATCTATGAATGACCTGACCAGGGTACATATAGGTTTCTTGGATCGCTGATTCCGAATCCGAGGTTGACTAAGCTCCATCACGTCAGGTTCAAGGTCATTTGAAGGTCAAATGGCCAAAAATGGTCTAAAAAATCTGAAAAAATTCATACGTACGTTTTTGGGGTAGCCGAGTTCAAAGCCGCTGCTATTTTTACCATTCAAAGACATCTAAAGATCGTATCAAGGTAATTTGGAGGTCAAATCGAGAAAATCGGTATAAAAAATCTGAAAAAATTTATACGTATATTTTTAGGTATGCTGAGTTTAAATTCAATATTAGTTTTACCGTTATGAACATCTGAAGGTCATTTCAAAATCATTAGAAGGTCAAAGGGAGCAAAATTTGGAAAAATTTATGTATATGTTTTTGAGTTTTCTGAGCTATACTGTGATGTAATCTAAAAATGTCTAAAGATCATTTCAAGGTTATTTTTTAATCAGTCCAAGGTCAATTTAATGTTCATTTAAAAGATAAATTAAGAAGATTTTCTTTTAAAAATGAAAGTGTATGTATGTTTTTGGAACCATTGGATTTCTTCTTATTTCATCCTGCAAGGTCACTTAAAGGAAATTTTGAGGTCATGTGGAGGTTTTCATTGTTTGAAGGTTGTTATACGCATTAATATACAGATTCATATTTCTGTAGTACATTTATACATTCTGCAATAGCATCCTGAATTGTATAATGTGTTACATATGGCTTTTTTTCGCGACTACTTGGTGCATATCTGACTTGTAGTTATTATTTCCATCTCTTTTGATCTTAGTTGTCATATGGTAGTTTAAATTTCTTCACTCACTCATACTACACATACCACAACATACAACTTCACTCGCGAAAAAGCCTTATAATGTGTTACATAGTTTAGTAACAGATAATGTGTGGTTGCACCCAGGGCTGGACACACTCTTGTTCATGCCTTAACTGGCTAGGACATTCACTCGTCTTGCCTTAATTGGCTGGACACGCTTATATTTCTACCTAACTGACTGGAAAATTGCCTTAACTGGCTAGTCCCCTTTATATTTTCGCCTCATTCGGTCAGGAGTCGTATACATACGTATACATTTTTTCAGATACATTTATTCAGATTTTTTAGACGGATTTTCTCGATTTGACCCACAAATGACCTCGACATGACCTTGATACGACCTTTAGATGTACTTAAATGGTGAAAATAACAGCGGCTTTGAACTCGGCTAGTCCAAAAATATAAGTATAAATTTTTTCAGATTTTTTAGACCGATTTTCTCGATTTGAACTCCAAATTACCTTGATACGACCTTTAGATGTCTTTGAATGGTAAAAATAGCAGCGGCTTTGAACTCGACTACCCCAAAAACATACGTATTAATTTTTTCAGATTTTTTAGACTATTTTTGGCCATTTGACCTTCAAATGACCTTGAACCTGACTTGATGGAGCTTAGCCAACCTCGAATTCGGAATCAGCGATCCAAATAACCTATAAGTACTCTGGTCAGGTCCGGTGATTATTCTTAGATCAAATGTTGACCTGTGTAATTATGAGTGACCTTTAGAAATTAAAATATCGATTTGAAATTTTCAGAATTGAGATGTTTTTCAACCTAGAATATTAAAAACTAAAAATCAATTTTTGACCATTTTGGAAACTTTTAAAAATCTTGAGCGACCTCCAAAAAAATTTGTTTGGAGCTGATTTTTTGAGGGGGCTCTTAAAACACAAGAGACACGAAAAAAGATATTCGTTTTTTTGGCCACCCTAATGATTATGTTCCTTTATTCTATCTTATGAGTAAGAAGTCGGCATGCTATTTGCGTTACTGGTATATTGAATTTTAAATATTCACTTCAAAAGAAATCTCTAAAGAAATTCGTCTTCGAATTATTGTTCTTATTCATACACCTCCATATTTAATAAATCTGATTCCTGAGGCATTCCTCCCACTGCGGAATATAAATTAAATCGGAATCGATGAATGATGTGCTTGGAATTAAAAATGTAGTAATGAGAATGCAGTGAAATATAGTACCATTTTCAATTTAAGCCCGATATCTTTTTTTATGTAAATCAGCAAGGCTTCCGCGTTCAGGGGGGAAGGGAATGCATAATTCAATTTTCTTTTAGTCAAAAGCCCCCACTTCGGAAGCCGGTGAATTACGGTATAAATTAGGTATATATATCCCAAATCTACAATCTATTTTTTCAGTGCAACGTAGTGTGAATCACCAAATAACCAATCGCTGAAAAATGCTAATATTGTTTGTTCTTGAACTTTGGGTAGAGTCAAATAAATCTACGTAGTAATTTTCATCCGGAACATACAGAACATTAAGAAAGACGCACATATCAATGGATGATATCAAAGTTAAAACAACTGATTTTAATCAATTGCACTGAACCAGTTGAAAATTTTAGTGGATATAAGAAGATGATAATATACTGAAGCAGAATTCACTTTGTGATCATTGGCAAAGCGTAGGCACTAGTTACATCATATTGATGAAGTATGACCTCAAATTTATGTTCTTCACTTATTGATAATTATTGTGAAAATAATAGATTTTACGTTATCCTAATATCTAGTAACGCTGAATACCATAAAGGAGGTTAAGTACCAGTCGATGACGATTTTGCGCCCGAGCGGAGCGAGGGTTGGCAATAGAGTCCGAGACTGGTGAATTATACTTAACTGCTGCGTGGTGCATAACATTTTATCTGCTCCCACAGTCCTTTATGGTTCATGAAATAAAGATTAGATTTTATTTTTTGACATTTTTTTATCAATTCATTTTGACGTTATTCGAAATCGTGCAAAGTCGCCTTGGTTGTTTGGATTTTGTCGTTTCTAAGGTGTTTATAAACAAAGCTACATAAAAGTTGCAATGTTGCCGGTTTTGAATTATTTTTTATAAATGAGTGATTTTCAAATAGAAAGTGCAGCAAATTGCTACCTGCGAATTTTTATTGCCCGAGAGGTCGAAGGTGCGCTACGGACGAACATATAGAAACTTCAAAGAATGGTGTCGGAACAAAAATACTGCTGTTTTTGAAATGTTACTGCAAGAATATTTCATGGAGAAGTCAAGAACGTTCGTCACTTGCGAGTTTGTGAAGTGAATACTCAATGATTAAGTCAACTATTTTCATAGAGTACATGGATTCATGGATATATGAAAATACCCCAAGCTGAGAGCATTTTTGAAACGTAAGAATGATGGCTATACATCTAAA
Organism: Anoplophora glabripennis; assembly: GCF_000390285.2. NCBI lineage: Eukaryota > Metazoa > Arthropoda > Insecta > Coleoptera > Cerambycidae > Anoplophora > Anoplophora glabripennis. Next base: position 307,400 of record NW_019416641.1, on the reverse strand, counting down.
AGGTCAAACGTTTTTACAAGAGAACAAGCCAACGATTTTCTCGTTCAGGCACACGATAACACATATTTTCTCAAATTTTAGACAACGTCAATTTCAAAAATTTCGATGACATTATTGCAGTTACAATACCAGATTCTAAAAATGGTAGGTATGTCACAATTACTTCTCGTCTGAGTTCTGTTTCTCACCTAGAAAATCTCAAGAAATATTTCAAAATCAGATTGGAAATTAAAACTGAAATTTCACGCTTTTTTATGCGCTATCAAGTAGGTAGATGTTACAATCAACCAGTCGGCAAGAATACCCTTTCTATGATTCCTAATAAGTTTCACAACTAGAACATCCTGAAACATATACATATTCATAAAAAGTCGTAAGGAACTATTTTATTCCGTTAGTGACTAAAAAAAATTCGTTACTAGTGCTTGAAATTTTATTTTAGTCACTAAAATCCATCCTGTAAAACACTTATAAAACTGCAACTATTGGACAAAAACTTTTATTGTACAAACTCCTATATATTTTTTTTGTTATACTGTAATTTATGTAAAAGACTATCACCTTTATCAAGGTCGTAGATAAAATATATTTAAGAAGGTGCTTAATGTCAAGACTATGATTTCTTAAAAAGTAACTACATTTGGAAGGATTTTCTGAGTATGTTTGAGGTATATATTTCATATGGGGGAGAAAAGTTTTCTAATCTGTAGCATTTACGCCCTTTCTGTTTATCTCCGGGCTTATACTCAGTTTAGGGTAGAAAGTTAAAAGTACCAGTCCTGCCAAAGCGAGATTTACGGCAAACGACAGATTTTGTTTTATGCATGGATCCGCATCATTTTTTATTATCAAAGAGATGCGCTGTTGGTCATAAATCCCAATAAATTCATCGCCCGATTTTTACTTTGATTCGAACATCTGCCTGGCAATAAAAAATTAACAGTATGTTTCACTACAACCCCTTACAAATTCCCGGGCGCACTGGGAGGGATTTTATATTTTTTTGTAGAGAATAATGCATGTTTTATTGGCTTTAAAAAGAGTAGGTGTTTTTGCTTTGCGTGGCTTGTCAGCAAGAAACGGGCGGACTTAGACATTTTAAACGCAATGCATGTTTTTTATGAGGGGTTGTAAAAGGGTGTTTTTTCAAGTGTATGGGAAATGAAACGAATAAATAAGGGAACTTTTGAGAAATTATATTTTGTAATGTGGAAAGTGCAATGACATATTAAAGAGTATCCCTCAATTGTCAAACAAATGCAGGTTGTTCCTTGGTTAAAATTTATACAAAAATTTCAAATGATTTAGAAGTCAATTCCGATTCCCTATAAAGATGTTCTTTTTCCATGTATGTACAATAGAGTTATTTAACATTTTTATCAAATTGTGATAAAAAAATGTAAATTATATTTCAATTAAGTAAGTTTTGAAAATTACGTCCATAAATACATAAAATTTGTTTTCGATTTCAGTAAGATATCAACAATCTCCAAACCAATTTGTTGATTTAGTGCAAGTTTTTCAGAGATACTTTCACATGTATAGCATCAAAGGGCATCAATGCCCTTTTGTCGTTAATGGGCTGCATAGCGGTTCTATTATTGGTTTAGGGCGAATTTTCAATTTGGTGCGTTGGTCATTACTTCGTTCACTGCTTACTGCACTTACATAACTATTTTGAGGTGCACTCTGTGTAATTGCTACATTTGACTTGCCGGACCATCACCAGAGTTCAATTCTATACCTCCATATCGGTTTGATGATCATTATCTAAATGGGAAGTTTATTGTCGATGCTTAAAGAGGATTTACGTCATATTAACCAGTTAATCTGTTTTATCACTACCCACCACTAGTAAATAGACTATTAATACATTGTTTTTAAGGAGGTAGGTGGATTTTACCGTAGATGTGGAAGTTACTATGGGTAACGGTTAGTTACCTCACTTACCTCCCTAGGGAAAAAAGCGATTTCGAGTTATAAATGTATATTTTATGAACATTACATTTTGTGGCTGATTTCCACCCAGCATGTCTCTTGTGCTAATACATTAACTTCTGTATTAGCCAGTAACATTGCCGATGTTCTTCGGAATGAATGGCCTGTATCAGGATGTTCTAATTTCAAAAACTGTGCAATCTTATTAGGAATCATAGAAAGGGTATTCTTACAGACTGGTAGGTCTACCTGCTTGATAGCTCATAAAAAGCGTGAAATGACGGTTTTAATTTCCAATCTAATCTTGATCAACTCTGTATAATGAAATGTATTATCTCACTAAGCATCTGATATCCATTCATGAACATGGATTTATGCAGAAAAGATCTACCATTTTAAATCTCGCTGTCTTTTCTCAATTTATTTCGGAAACTGGATGGTGGAAGGCAACTTGACCTAATATTTACAGATTTCCAAAAAGCCTTCGATCATATAAATCATTACATCTTACTGGCAAAGTTACAAGGATTTAATTTTTCAGATTCTTTGATTAGGCTTTTGCAATCGTATTTAGCAAATAGACAATCTATGGTTAGGTTTTAAGCTTTTTCTTCATCTTCGGGGGTGCCTCAAGGCTCTAATTTGGGACCGCTTTTGTTCTTACTTCTTATTAATGATCTTCCGGATGTTTTTTATGTTCGCAGATGATGTTAAATTATTGTCTGTAATAAATTCCCTTACAGACTGCGCCAGTCTACAGCTCTGTATGAATCGTATGTCGCCATGGTGTGAATTAAGTTGTTCTCTTAACAACTCCAAATATAAGGTAATGTCCTTCATCGTAAAACTAATTTTGTTGTCTACGACTATAACATTGGTGGATACATCCTTAGCCGTGTTGAACTGTTTAAGGATCCACGGCCCACGTACAAAGAAAAAAATGATTACCAGCAAGCTGTAACTTTGCGTGCAGCTTAAGTTTGACGAGTCTCCCAAGATTTGACTACAAGGAAAATTGAACAGTGGTAAGTTTTCCCGTGATTTTCAGGAAAACATGTCAATCTGGCATAAACATGGAATGAAAAAGAAGTACTGGTCATAATTTTTTTGTAAGTTTATATGAAAGATATATTTTTTTAAACCCCCCAAAAAATTTGTTCGACAAAAATTTTGGCATTTTGAGTTTGACCCCCACCCCAAATATGTCGATTTGGTGACATTATGGTTGGTGATAAAAAAACAAGTTGATTTTTCTGGGAGGGTGTGGTAATAAGATTTGAAATAAAAGTATCTATCCGACAAAATTCTTGAAAAGTGCAGTCCGACGCCCCGTAGATGTCGATTTAACGACAACATGGTTGGTTATAACCAGCTGTCGGACAAAAGTGTCATTATTTAAAAAAACGCAATATTAATCTGAAAATTTAATTATCCGACAAAATTATCGGTATTTTTTTGCTTGTCCGACAAAATTAAACGATAAAATTTCGCGGTTTCTATTCTTACACATGATGTAGAAGAAAAATTTATATTTAATAAAAAAAATATATGAATAAAAAGAATTGTATACATGCAATATATGAACATTTAGAAAATTAATTAACACAACTAAAATTGCTGCATTTCAATCGTACCTTATTAAGTGGATAATGCAGAATAATATTGTTAAAACCGAATTGTAAATATTAAAAATTAATTTGTTATAAAATTATTGATTACTTTTTTTTACTTTTTCCTCTTGATTTATCATTTCCACAATTACACAAACAAAACACTTCATGATTTACGAAATTTTTACCACGAGGTATGCACGAGACTGTGAATCATGAGCACATACTTATAGGATATACGCGGAGTGCGGTCGAAATTCTTTTTCGGAGAACACTCACTTTTAACTTATGTGTTAATTCATGCGTCTATGTGTGTGTGCACTTACCTGCGATGGGTAACGTACCATTACAACGTTGGATTCCTTGAGAAAAGAAATAAAGAGAACGCGCGGTGAATTCAAAATATTTTAAAAATTGGTTTAAAATTGGTTTAATTGGTTTTTTTAAGAACAAAACTATGTGTAAACTGTTTGTCAAAACAAGACTGCAAATTTTAATTTTAAAAAACACAAGCAAAAATGTATGCATTCATTTCACAATTACCATTTTTTATTTAATTGGTTACAACAGTTTATAAAATAAAATGTACATATAAGTTTCTTGAACAAAGAAATCATTTTGATGGAGATTAATTAAATTAATTTTTAGAGACATATTTATTTGTGAATTTCTGTTGCTCCTGTTAACAAGATAATTTGCTTATTTATTCTTCTTTATTTTTTCATTAAAAAATTAATTATTTTATAGCGGAATGAACAGGTAGGTAGGAACATCTTTTTGGCGGACGAGTATATTATTGTGTTATATATTTCAATTATTAGAGAAAAAAATCAAAAGCAGATTGCTGGTTATCACCACCTGGTTGTCGTTAAATCGACATATTCGGGGCGTCGGACTGCAAAAACTTCTAAAGAATTTTGTCGGACAATAAGATACTTTAATTTCAAATCTTATTACCAAACCCTCCCAGAACCAACCATAATGTCACCAAATCGACATATTTGGGGTGGAGGGCAATCTCAAAATGCAAAAAATTTTTGTCGGACAAATTTTTTGGAGTGTTTAAAAAAATATCTTTCATTTAAACTTAAAAAAAAGTGCTGGTCATAACATTCCATGTTTATGCTAGATTGACATGTTTTCCTGAAAATCACGGGAAAACTTACCACTGTTGAAGTTTCCTCGTAGTCAAATCTCGGGAGACTCGTCAAACTTAAGCTGCACGAAACGTTACAGTTTGCTGGTAATCATTTTTTTCTTTGTACGTGGGCCCGGGGACTACTTTCATCGATCACATTAATAATGTTGTATCGAGTGCGTTCTGGATTTATGGTTTCTACAGATTTTACAGATATCCGTATATTTAAAATCTTATTTCATTCCCTCGTCAGATCTAAAATGGAGTATGGTTCCATAATATGGTATCCAATATACAACATACCTCGGCAAAACTTGGAGTCAGTTCAAAGGCGGTTTTTTATATTTATGGCATTTACGCAAGATGGTGTCTATCCGCCACAAGGTTTTAATCATGTAGATCTCTTGAATAGTTTTGGGCTAGAATCACTGGAAACGCGTCGTAATATTTACTTTTGCGTAGCACTTGGTAATTCTAGACAGCAGCATTTGTTCTTCTGCAGTGCACCCAGGACTAATTTATTGGTGATATCTCCGATTTATTTAATGTGCAATTTATATAATAAAATTGGAAATCTTTGCGATATATTTAATGATAATTTAATAATGTATTATGTCAATTTGTTTCTCGTATGGTATAAGTTGTGTTTTATATTCATATATGCGTATTTGTGTATTTACGTATGCTTTAGTTGGTTAGTACTGACAATTGCTGTATTAGATGTAGGTATTTATTCCTGTAATTGTGTTTAATTCTGTTGGGATAACTAAACTTATTATTATCAAAGCAGATTCGTCACATACCTTAAAGACCATTTCAAATGAAGCTATCCAGGACTGCTGGGAAAAGTATGTGATTAGGGGAGAGAAGTACTTTAAAGAGGAAAGGACTAATAATATACAAAATTAATAATAAAGTTTAAAAAAATAAATCTTTTCTGAACAGACCTTGTATCTAGGCTGTTTAAGTGATATGCAATAGAGTAATTATTTTTCTTCATAAAATTCATTAAACTTGACGAAAGGAAAGTAGTAACACTTTTAAAAGTTTGAGGATAAGCGGATATTTTTGTAAAGACAAGTTCTCATAATTTTACAAATCTAAAGGTTTTCGTCTTCAGGATACTAAGTTTTTCATGTGTGGATATTATGTACACAATAGTTTATTTGTTGTAAAGACCAAATGAATAATCGAAGAATTTCTCCGTACCAGCAAACTTTTCAAACACCAATGAATCACAAAAGATATTCCATTTTCCGCGAATGTGTCGGAAACTAAAATTTCACTAACAGCGTTATGTGATTTAAATCACCAGCTTCTAATGTAGAACCTCACCGTAAAGTTTTGAAGTTTTATTACACAGTCCCATCCCACTCGCACACAGAACGTTTGGGCGTAACTTTCTATTTTAAATGTCTTAAATTACCGAAGAAAAGCCCCGTGTCTTCCATTTATATTTTCCCTTTTTAGGCGAGCCATTTATTTTCAAAAATTACCTCACTTATAACAAACAACCGATCGTTCCGAGGGCCTATTAAGAAATATGGTCTGAGATATCATGTCTGGATTATATGGACTATTCCCTAATGTGAACTTCGGAAAAAGTAATGGGAGCGCACCTCCCTCGCCTACTTAATATTCGACAGTCGTTATCGGAATCGGTACGGAACATCCACAGTGCTTTCACGCTTGGTCATTGGTTTTATTGATTTCGCCCTTGCTTCCTTCATCGCGCCAACTTTTTGCTAACAGCGCGATACTTCTTAATCTTGGTGTAATTAAAGCCGTATTTTTCCCTCGCACGTAAGGCGAGCCAGAATTATACGAAATGTTGATTACGGAGAAAGGCAGAGAATAGAGAAAATGCTTATAAAATCACAAATCGCACCGAAAAAATGCTTTATAAAATGTTGTTATATTATTGTAGTCCTTTACATTGCCATAATTGTAACTATTTATAAAAATAAGAATAAAATTTATGTAAGAATAAAAAATTATACCTTATTTGCTGCTTTATACAGTAAGGTGCAAATGAAAGGAATAAACTTTATAAATCGGTGACTTGGACAAAAATTTGTATAATGAAAATATGTGTTGCAAATTTTTTCGTCATAACAACACTTTAAAATTGTATTAAAGTTGCTTGGAAATCAGTAAAGAATCATTGACAAAACACACATAACGTCAATTATTATCGTTCTTTTGATACGTGAATGATAAAGTCAACATAGTTATTTGCGTACCAAGGGAGATATAGGGATGATTATGCTCGCAGGCGACTGTTTAGGGCCGAGAAAGCAAGTCGCCTAAGGGCATACTTAATAATCATCCTAGTGATGCATACAACGTTTTATTTTTTACTTAGACACCTGATTTTATATTTATTTTAAATTTAATAATTAAATCTAAATAAGAATGGAAACAGTTTTTCAATATATGATACATATTTCTACAGAGAAAAGCATGGACCAAGCTCGGTCTTAATAAAGAAACAGAAAGATAAAGTATAAACGATGTATCCAAGACAGCATGTGAAGGTTATTGATTTTGTCTCATTTGTATTGCGCCAAAGAAAAAAAATCACAATTAACAAATTGCTTCAATAATGTAAATTGTCATTCCTACGTGGCTTCTTAAGTTTCCCGGTAAGAAAATTAACCGAAATTCGATGTTTCTAAAAAGAATTCTTTTTTCTGATGAAGTTACATCCCTCATAAATGATCGTGTAAACTGTCAAACTTGTCGGTATTGGGCAACAAAATCCACTTGTGTTGCAGGAGTATCAGTACCCAGAGAAAGTGAATGTTTGGACCGGAATAATAGACTATACTTTTCCGAAAGAACCTTGACAGGTATTCGATATTTACAATTTCTACATGACGATTTGCTCCCCGAACTGAACCAGCTGTTTCCAAACATAAATGATTTATGGCTTCAGCAAGATGGTGCACCCCCACATTATGCTGTATTGGTAAGAAACTACTTGGACAACGTCTTTCGAGATTGGTGGATAGGGCGAAGAGGATCGAATGAATAGCCGTCTAAGTCTCCAGATTTAACTCCTCTTTTTATGGGAATACTTAAATAGTAAAGTACATATACTAAAATAGACCACAAAATCTAGACGCATTAAAAGAAATTATATGGACAGAGATAGACAAAGTTCGAGAAGAGTTTTCTATTCGTCCTTCTCACTGAGGGTGATCAATTTGAAAATCTATCCTAATTTGAGTGGTTAAAAATACATGCTGTAATTTTAGAATTTTCTTTTTACTATACAAAATTCAATTACTTAAACTTATTAATACGGTTGAATAGAGACTTACAAGACCTTTCAAAAGAGCTATGGCATAACACACATTTGATTTAAAAGAAACATCGATGATGATGTCATCGTCATATGTAAAACAAATTTATGTTTCAGAATTTTTGTCTAAAGTTATCGAAGTAATAAATTTATTTCTTTCATTTGCACCATACTATGCGTGTTGTTAAAGCTCTTTCCTATGTAGGTACTTTCTGTGTAATTCAGATATACAATCGTGATGGGAGTCATAAATGTGTGTTATTACTGACAAGAAGGCCACAGTATAGTGCTGAGTTGATTCTGTTATTTATACGAATATAAAAGCTCCGTATTATATTACAAATAATTTCTTGATTCAAGAGTACAACATTTGATTTTAATGTATCGCACTTATATATTATATAATATATATAATAATGTATATAA
>NW_019416641.1:253557-298855 GCF_000390285.2 Anoplophora glabripennis | reverse complement strand
TAATTTTATGATCTTCATAGATTTAATAGAAACACGTTTTTTACTGTATATTAATGTATCTTTTGTTTAATACAAAATTGAATTTCGTCAAATGATTGTATATAATTATTTTAAGAATATAGTTTATATTTGGATATATATATATTTCTCAGTAATAAAAAATATATTGTTTCAAAATTAAGATGGTTTTAAATTAAGAAAAACGTATTAATTAAATTGCCAGTGTTGCGAGAAACAATTACTCCGACGAACGATCCAGCTGCTTTAGTGCCGTTACTCACATGGAGATGCGTATACACAGAGCGTAAGTGGCTCCATCTATCGTGCTTCTTTCCGCCTACGTCATTCACCATGGCTACAATTAGTAGGAAGTGAACTCTTAGATTATCATTAAATATTAAAGATTTTCTTTCAAGAAAACATAAGTTTGATTATAATATGCTACATTTGTTTTGAATAATTTCTAAATTAATACTAAATTTTAAATATAAATATATATTTTATGGAACTGGTAGTTTTTAAACAAATATGTTTGTAGTTTATGAGCAACTATAAGAGATAAATTTCAAAACTATAAAAGTTTTTAACTAATTATATATATTTACAAATAATATACATTCTAAGAAAAATTGTAGATTACAGCAAATATTTCACATAGTTTGAATGTAATAAAATAATATTTGCTACAAATAATTTCATTTAAAACTATCTGCTCATTTGATCCAAATACATTTTTTTTGCGCGCAGGCACAACATTTTAATTAAATAAAGTTGCCATTTTATAAATCAAAATTATTCTTTGACTAGTTACTTCGATGCAAACGAGTTCATTTCAAAATTGACTGCATATGCGACATTAGTTGCTTGAAAAGCCTGATACCCATAGAAACAGAGACTATTACACAATGTGACATACTAAAAAGTATTTTTCTCAGAGTTACTTTAATATTATAGTTTGCCACATTGCAGTCAAACCACCCTGTATATTTACACACTAGCGAAAATATGTCGAGATGTGTATTACGAATCCTGTCTACTTCAGGGAGTTGAGCACACCGTCATGACAAGCTTTATACTGTTTTTACGATGCGACATGTATCAAACAAACAATGGCAAAAGTTTCTTGCAGCCTGCTCTGAATTAGAAACATGACATGCTCGCGGAAATCCGCAGTAATTGTATTTTCCTCGATTTTTTTGCAGTAAAAATTGTATTTCAAATGATCGGAGAAGTGAACACTTTAGCAAAGCTTCTCAAATTGTCAATGAAATAACCGAAACGATTGTCGATTTTAGTACTTCGTTTTAGATGTAATAATTTTATTATGCACTGTCCCAAAAAGATACGAATCCACTGATAATTTTTCAGTACCAATTGGGTTCTATAAAAACAAATCAGATAAAAGTTGTATGCTGATTAAACTTGATCTTGAGTTTCAAGTTTAAACCAAGGTCAACCTGAAAATTTTAAATGGAACATCCTATTTTTTTTATTTATAGCAAACGGATACAGCGTCAAATATTGGATCAGAAATTTTTTCTGTATGCCCTTGAAAGTTATTTGAGGGTTAAATTAATTTTCCTCTGAAAGGCTTCGAAATTGTCTCCAGTAAGCTTTTAAGTATTTTGAATGGCAAATTAGACGGTAACCTTGGATATGACCTATATTATCTGATTGGATATCAGTCTCCAAAATGGTGTTAATATTCAAAATTGTTGTCAAAATCATATTAACAGTTTTACAACAGTTCAATACATTTATTAAATTTTATTATCATATATCCATTACTTTTATGAAAAATTAATTTGACCTTCAGTTACCCTGCAAGAACATCCTAAAAAAATCTTAGATTCCAGAATCTGGCATATATTTTGGCGATGTATCGACTGATGGATTAAAAAGTAGTATATTCCATTTGATATCAAGTTGACCTTAGCTTAACCTTGTAACTTGCCGCGAAGGCCAAATTCAAGGTAACCACATACTTTATCATTTAAAATCCTCCAAATTTTGCTTGACATATTTGTGGTCGGGTTATTCAGAGAAAAATGTTTGACCTCTAAATGACCTGTAAAGACATACTGCAAATTTTACTACTCATACGTAAAATTTGGTGCTGTATCGATTGCTAACATAAAAAATAGAAGTTGACCTGACTTTGACTTTGAAACTTAAGATCAAGGTTAAATCACCAGCATATTGGTTTCGTGGGGGTTTTCTTGGGGCACCCTGTAGATTTGTAACTGCAGTAGAAATATAATATTGGTTTATATCTTGATGTCTTCATTTTCTAAAACTATATACAGTACATTAATATAGAGCAAATTTAATGTATTTTTATAATAAACTTCTATTAGAAATTTCGCGTTATGTACATAACAAATTTTGAAATTTAAAAGTCGACGTGATGTTAATTTTGCTGCATCGTCATGGGTGTGCATTTTCAATCAATCGGTGTAATTTGTGTCGGATTGCAAGTGACACACAAGTTCCAATTTTGATCGAACTGAATTCAGTTCCAATGATGAAGTTATTTTCGACGTCACCAAACTCTAATGCCTATGTGTCGTCGGGAAAATTTATATACGGCTTGAAAACGTTATTTAGGAGTTTCAGTACGTCCTTTTTTTCTATAAAAAATCAGACCTGTAACAGTAGGTATAAATGGATGTGGTCAGTTCTGCAATAGTAAACCGCAAAATGTAAATTTCCCAGCCAGAGATAAACAGATTTGATTTGTTTATTTAGTGGGTATTAATATCTTCCCAGATTAATGTAAACTCAATTACTTTTGAGGCTTTGCGTCCATTAGAGGTATTTGTCAGATGTACAGGGTGGCCAAATGAAAACGAAACAGAGCCATTTTCAGGAACTGCGTCAAGATTGTAGAAAAACGCTCAGACCCGTCGATTTTAGATTAAAGGGGGACATTTTTTGCTGGTATTTTTGACTCCGCCACTTTCACCCCCAAGCAAGGGTAAGCAACACCCCAAAATATTGGCATTGTGGGTTGAGCAATATTTGTTTTTGCATTTGGCCACCTTGTATATATTAAATATGTGATTTGGGAACAAAAATATTTTTGTTGTCAATATTTTATCTCCCCTATAAAAATTTGTGTTTTGTGTAATACAATTTAATATCTAATCTTATTAATATCCACTTTTAAAATGATAATGCTTGATAGATACAGCTTGATTTTTGAACTTATCCAAAAAAAACATTTTGGATGTACAGGATACAAATACAATTTTGTAAAAAAAATCAAAAAGGGTAGTTTGAAAATGATTTAAAAATATAGTTTTGCACGGCACTGAAAACTAGTCCACTGTAAAACCTGATCTTGCGCAAGGCAAAGCATGCAGTCGGCGATCGGCACGGCGGCAAAGTGTAATAAAAAATGAACCTACAAAAAATTTAAAGAATTTCTTCCCCATGGTAAGAAATAAATAACCTATATATATCGATATCCATCAATTCTGTGTTACTATACACATAAGCCATTTTTGACATTTGAAAAATTAATGTAAACACTATCAAAATCGGATTTCCTCGTAAACGGTTACATTTATCGGCTTGAACAAAAAGTACAAAATTTTTTGTGATATTGTTCCTCTTTTCAATAATGTTTAAATTTCTGTGATGTCTAGCAAGAGAATAAAGTTATGAACAAAACAAATTTTAAGTTCTAGGTAAAGTGTCCTCTAGCGCCACATATTGAAACTTTTCTCTTACTGTCCAATAGAGCTTCATCTACTTAGTGGATGTGCCAAATGAGAGACTAACCGAACTTGAATTAAATAAGTTATTTAAATAGAAAAATAAAAAAAATGAACTTTGACAAGCTGTAACTTGTAAACAATTGACAATTCGAAAAAAAATTTCATTACATACTGTTACTATTTTAATCCGTAGAATCACCTCCCGGCGTTTCCTGAGGGATTTTCAGGACACCCTGTATATTATCTCTGCAAAACTTTTTTATTGATCGATTTCCCTTAGTGTGACATTTATTACTTAACTTAAAAATAAATTGTAGTTGTATTGCTTAAAATTTATTATATGTACTAAAGCAAGTTTTATTGTATTATCAGTTTCTCTATAATTTGTAATTTTTAGAAAAATGGTATATTACTTCAAAATGTAGTATTCTTGAATCTAATTAATTTTTTTCATTGTGAAACCCTTTTTGCATAAAACGTACGAGTGTGGGTTGAAAACAATCAGACAGAGAACTAATTCAACAACAATGGAAGGTTGGGTATACGAACCCTACGATTTTAATTAGTGTCAGTATCGCGGCCCCTCTCGCAGAAAGTTTGATCGTATCAATTTTTAGCAAAACATAATTTGGAGGAAGATAACTGTTCATGATATCCTCTTTCTCTTGTTTGCTTCTGTGTATGTTTTTAAAACCTTATCCCAGAAAAGTTAAAAGTGCTTTAATTTTACACAAGATATTAACTTTCCTCGATATAGCCAAAATATAGTTTTACTACTGTAAAATTTGTGGTCTTAAATTTAACCGTTTCCTCTGAAATTAGATTCTTATTACCCTCAGCAAAGTTTACGATATTATTCATTATTACAATGTGAAGGAAAATTTACGATATAGGTCAGTAACAGCAGAATCTCGCAGGATTAATGTTGGCGGAAGTTAGCACAAAGAAATCCTGTTCCTGACCATATATTTTTCAATATATATCAGTCAATAACAGTATAAAAATCTTCAAAAGTTCCCCGCTTTGAAGTGTTACTAAAAGTTAAAGTCCGTAGCTGCTTTTAGGTCATTGTTCAGGACTGCTCGATTCATTTCAGTTAAAATTATAACACATAAGTTCTTATTTTCGATTAAAAATTGTATGTTAAGAAAGGAATGAAACAGGCATGGAGCGTTATTATTATTCGTACAGTTAAGTCGAAAACTAAAAGTTGCACCAGATTGTTCAGTTTAGTTGTATATTATGCAGCAAGTGCTAATTTCTCATGAGTTTGAAAAAAAAGCACGAGTCAATTGTTGTATCAAGTATTTTTTTTCGTAGGTAGGTAGCAGTTTAAATTCACCAAAGAATACGAGGTTTCATTTTTGGTCACCCTGTATTCTTATTCAGAAAAGTTGAAGGCTTTGACGTACACAATGTTGTATCCATTATTTGGAAGTGATGAAGGCATACTTGTGATTCAACTGAATGGATTTGCTTGCAACATTTATTTTCAATGCAGCTTCCTGCAATGGTAAAAGATTGGCCCCTGTATTTGCTAACATGGTTGCAGAAGATCGTCTGAGTTCGCTAATTTTAAAAAGGATGCAATTTCTTGAAGCACTTTACCAAATTTGTTTACTTACTACTTGACGTACGTACATTTGCTTTTCCGATAATTTAAGAAGATACGAGTTACTGATAGATTGGGACGGAAGCTGATAAATGTTTCAGATATTGTAAAAGTTATTGTAAATATTTATTAGGTGGAATTTCATATATTTCCGGAGTTTTTTTTTTGTTTTTTAAATATAAAATGCAATCCCCAATTTCTATTAAATGTTATTATTTATGGGATTGTTAAAAAATTTCCTTTGCAATAATTTGACCAATTTCATTATTTTTTTATTTGTTTCGATACTATTATCTTTTCGTCTTATTTTAGTTATGTTTTCACATGGTTTCTCTTTTAAAGAATATTACTATATTCTTAACAGTTTTTTAATGATTTTTGAATTTTTACAATTTTCTGTGTAATTCTTTAAAAAAATTGTTTTGTAGAGTCGATTAAATTATTTAACTTATTTTTATGAATACGGTATTTTTCCAAAGCATCTATATCATTAGAGTTTTAATGCTATTTTGTCTCTAATTTTTGTTGAATTTATTAGTCATATTCTAGATATTACAGAATTTATAGAATCTATAAATATATTACATGCTTTTTCAATTATTTGTAAATATTAGAATAAATGAGCAGATTACATGGGAATTTAGTTGAAAGAGTTTACCATATTGAAAGTAAAATAAATGCTATCAGATGCTTAATAAAAATTCCATATATTCTTCTATTATCGAAAAAATTAAAGAGAACAGGTAACAAATTTAACATTAGATAGGTTTTCAGACAACTAACACTTTACGGACTTTCTCAAAGATATTCAAAATTCAAAAAATTGCGTTTATACATATCATACCTTCTGAATGTAATAAACATTATGTTGCAGATACCTCTCGACCTGTAACTATTAAAATAGACGACCAATTACATTAAAAAACGACAATTTGTGAAATTAAAAATATTCGGCCAAAATTTTGGAGAAGAGAAATAACGATTGAATGTTAGAAAACCCAAATCAATTAAAATAAAGCAAAAATGTTATCAAATTTAGTTTTTCGAAATGCCTGAAGTTTTTTATGGATCACGTGGGTGTAAATCTTTACAAAGTGTCATTGTCACACCGACTTTCTAAGTATTGTAAGCGATATAAAAATTATTGTTGAATTTAAGGTATTATGGCACATTTAACTGTCACACAAAGAATTGAATATTTAATTCTTATCGGATCCGATGATAAAACTAGAACGCAGCAGGAAGTTTGCGATTTATTTAATGAAAAACAGTCAGTAAGATAGAATCTAAATTTAGACAAACTGGCATTGTTGTAGATATTCCAAAACCTGGACGTCCAAGCGTTAGTGAAGATCACAAACAGAACATTTTGATAAGTATGGTAGATAATCCTCATAATACGGTGATGCGGACCTCATAACAGCGTTTATCGCGTCCTGGTATCGTCGATGTTTTGGGTTGTAAGATGCAATTACGTCAAGCTGTGATGAAGTGCCACAAATCCTGCCAATCACGTCAAATTGTTAATGCCGTTGGAATTAATTGCCATGAACAATACATTATACGGGTTATCGCCTAATTTGACGGGAACCGGCTAGCTATGAATATTCAGTCTGATAGTTGTTATGCTGTTATCATGCGCCGACGTACGCTCCGCCCGATCCCGCGGCGGGTGGCGTAAGAGACACATTACATAAATTTAAATGTAAGGGTCCGTGTTGAGTCTTCCCTAAACGACATAATTTTGATTGTGCTCGGCGCGAATGCGATTCATTTGAATATAACGTAATGGTATATCATCGGGCTTATGTGGGGTTATGCATAAATGATGAACGGTTGTTGCGGTTGAGGGGGGGCACCATTTTATCTAAGGGATACGTGGGTGGTTCAACAAGTACTAATAGTCCAGTTGGTAGAGGTTGGGCGTGTGTCAAACCTTGATAACCCGGAAATAACTATACAGGTCTACTTTAAATGATGAGTACAATAACAGGCTAATTTGCTGACAAAGTATTTTTTTTAGTAGTTTTCTTTAAATAACTCGGCGGGATGACTTTGTACGAAAAAATGCTTAGAACATGATTTTGTTCGTAATAAAAATAGCTACAAAATGGCGGTGGTCCGATTACAAAATTTGCAATAACAAAGCCGTGAGATTGAAAAAAGATATAAAACGCCAATTTTTAAAAGTTGCTGTAAAAATGTCAATTATAAACAAAAAGTGAGAAAACTTTCGAAAACTATAGTTCAATATATATACAATAATGACGCTAAAGCCGAAAATCAGGAGAGCAAAACTTTTTTTTCTATAAGGTGTGATACATTTATCGGCATCTGAAACTCGAAACTTTTCCAAAGGGTCTCACCGGGTTTCCACGTGAAATCTGCATTGGCGTGTTTTTTAACAATGGTGTCTTCAGAGTGTTGCTTGTTGATAGAAATAACTTTTGACCAATTATCAGAGCTCTATCTTTGCTCATTTTTAAAAAATGGGGTTGCAACACTTAACTTCAAAATAATTTTTCTATAAAACTATGATAGATATTTGAATAAATCCAACGGCATATGAAAGCTACTGATAAGAATTATATTGCATATTTTTTCATAGTTTTTCAACTATATAAACAGTGAGAAAAAAAAATTGAAAAAATGAAGAGTGTTTTTTTGTGGCTATTTCTCCAGATACACTAACCAAAAAATCACTTTAATCGGTGAGTCTTAAGCTACAATGCATAGCAGTTACATAGATCTGCGATGTGTGGATCATATTCAAAATAATCATTTTATGTTGCTAGGTACAGTATTTTGAACTGAACTATTTGTGTAAATTTTAACTGACGTATTACACTTACAGATGTTATATAGTTTGCCTGTAGACTCACAATGGTACGAATATTGTATCCCAATGTCACCTTGGAAGAAATGGAACAAAATCAATTGCGCGTGCGCAAGCTAACAGCTGATCCAGTCAAGCAGAGGTTAATTTCTACATTGTTCATGGGTGAATGATTCGTTTCTATATTTTAAAAATAATTATAAATAAATATTAAATATGTGACCGAATATTTTATTGTATGTTGAAAATTAAAAAAATCATTATTGTGAAGACTGGTTAAAATATTCGACATTACATATATGTACTTTTCACATCAATTCAAGCTATAATAAGGCTAGAGAGTATATTATTCTGTTGGACATAATTTTGCATATTTTTTTTTTTGTTAAAGCCTTTATATTATTGTAAAATGGAAGGCAATACCGGTATACAATAAATGTATTAACTGTAATCGAAATAAATAAATTTATATTAAATAAGAATTATATGTTGGATTTATTTATATATATTTATATATTGGACACTGTTTATATAGTTGAAAAACTATGGAAAAATATGCAATATAATTCCTATCAGTAGCTTTCATATGCCGTTGGATTTATTCAAATATCTATCATAGTTTTATAGAAAAATGATTTTGAAGTTAAGGGTTGCAACCCCATTTTTTTAAAAATGAGCAAAGATAGAGTTCTGATAATTGGTCAAAAGTTATTTCTATCAACAAGCAACACACTGAAGACACCATTGTTAAAAAACACGCCAGTGCAGATTTTACGTGGAAACCCGGTGAGACCCTTTGTTCGAAGCTTTGCTGACACTTGAAATTTGGTACACATATAGTGTAAATATGCAGAAACCAAAAGCAATACCAATAGTTGCATGGAAAACATATTTTTTACTTTTTTTTTAATGTTAGGGTAGTTTGATTAATGTTTTATTTTAAAGCTTCTTCAACTGCAAATACAATTACGTATATTTTGTTACTTTTTATAAGGAACGTCGGAAAAAATAAAATAAGGAAATGTTTACTGAAACTTCCTTAATGTATACATTTTTTTCTTACTTGTTAAGCCACAGTAACAATTCCATACCTTATCACCTGTTAACTGAATGAGATTGATTTGTTAGTAGGTACTTGTTTGCATTTCAACATGTAAATTAAATACCAAAAATTAGAAAATGCCTTATTTAACCGAGACGCATCGAATCGACATACATAGGCCAGGAAATATAGAGTTGGACGCGACTTTTTGTTTCGGCAAGCTGAATAAATATTATGTACAATAACATATTAGTTTCCACAATCATAAAAGCGAATGACAGCGAGTCTGAAGAAAATGACGATAATATTCATAGTCCTGCCGTTAAAAAAGCTTCCCCCACCCTTCCGCCGCGCCACGACTCGCCGAAAAACCAAGCGACCCACTGACTTTTGACAATATTTCTTAAGAACTTAACATACTTCCACAAACAACTATTTATGTAATCAGATATGAAAAGTATGATTTTATGTAACGAGTGCAAGCGAAGCGAGATCTCGTAATATCGCACGAGTTACATAAAATCATGTTCCATAACGTATAAGATTTTTTCTAATTTTGACAAAAAATGGGAAATACAAGTTTTTAATTTTGATCATTTACAAGTATAATTTAAATAACAATTATCTAGTAGGTCAGTGTCAGTTTAAATTTTCTTGTCATTTGGCTTGACATTTAATAGAGGCTGATCTATTCTGTGACACTGATCGTTACTACTCGTATTACTATTTATTAGGAAAATGTGTGTGTGATTTATGTTCAGATTCTGACGATATACCGAGCGGTATCGAGGAAGCGGCAAAAATGCCGCAAGTTCACTGATTCCTGAAAAATCCAAAAGGGTATATGTCTGAAAAATTTGAGAAATGGCGTGAACAGAAGAAAGTAAAACACGTCAATGAGAAAGTACTATTGCCATATTCTGAAGGTAAGAAGAATTTGAAGGCTTCTACGCTATGGACACAGTATTCTATGTTGAGAACTGAGCTGTCTTTAAAAAAAGGTATATACATTAAAACATACAATAGTTTGATAGTATTTTTGAAAATGCACTCTGATGGATACCACGTTAAGAAATCAAACGTTTTTTCAAAAGTAAATATTGCAAAGTTTTTGACGGAGGCGGATGACAATAATCTTTTAATGGCTAAGGTAACTAATAATTGCTTCATTTAGTTGTCAGTTTACTAATTCGCATTTTTTGCTTTATGTTGTGTTGGTCGTGGGAATAGCCGGTGCATGTCGGAAGTTAGAATTAACATTTTTACGCGTTGAAGATGTTACAGATGAGGAAACGTATTTTCGAGTAAATATTCCAAATACAAACACTAGAGTAATTCGTGAATTTGTAATCACCCCGCGGGAGATATAGAAGGACTAAACTTCGTTGACATTATTAGGAAGTATAGAAACCTACGACTGGAAAATATTAAATACAATAGATTCTTTGTTAGATATAGAAATGGTAAATGTGGTGTACAATTAGTAGGAATTAATAGATACTATTGGTGTTACCAAAGATGATTGCTCAAATGCAAATGATTGGTTTGCCGAATTGTGCATTATTCACGGGGCACTGTTTCAGAAGATCTTCGGCCACTTTACTTGCAGATTCTAGGGCCAATATTTTAAAAATAAAACAACACGGCAGCTGGAAGTCAAATTCTGTTGCAGAAGGATATGTTGAAAATTCTATAGAAAATAAAGAAAAATTCCGGTGATATTCTTGGAGAACCGAGTAATACCAATAACATATCACGGAATATTATTGCAAGTTCAACAATAAGATTTCTTCTGGAATTAGTTTCACTAACTGAACCAACTGCATTGTGAATATTTATAATTAAATAATTATAATGAATAAAGTGTTATTTATAAAATTACTGATTTAAATAAAAGTTACTTTATTATTTTTCTGTTGTATTTTGTTTAATCTTTTTTTGCAATTAGTGGCATAACGAACTTTTCGTAACCAGTTGCATAATGGTTTCTATTGTAGTACATTGTAGTATTTATAATAGCAGCATCTCTAAATGTTGAGTTTCAAATATCATTTATTCACGTTTATTGGAAATATATCATATTTCTAATATTATATGTCTGTACAAATTCGAGTATTTTTTTATGGGTCTTTAGAAAATTTATTTTGATTACAAGGGAATTTTTTTGTTAAATTGATTAGATATCAATTAACTGTTCGTGCCTTTAAAAGCTCAGCAATTGTCCCACTTTTTAATTCAAACTTTTATCTCTTAATTTAAATTTTTATATTTTTTTCTCTTCACGTTATTCACATAAATATCATAGACATTTAAATTGTGTTGAGCTTTGCTGCGTTTTTCTTTTAACTTGAAGACTGTATTTCAATAACGCCTAACTTTCGTTATAGAAGTATCTCACAAGGTTATGAACAAATCTCAACCTCTTGATATTTTTCAAATAATTTGCTTAAATCTCTGGAAATTTAAATGTATTTCTCGTGCCTCAAATTAGAGTTTGTGTAACGGAATAAAAAAAAGGGAAACTAATTAGCGTTCTGTTTGAAATTTCTTTTGCATCTCGGATTTTCTCCATTTAAATTTTTCCGAGTGCTTTCTTTCATTATTCATTATTTAATTCTCGTCTGTACATCAAAGAAATAAGTATAATTAGCAATTGTTACATTTTATCTAGGTAATATGTATGAACTGTAACAGTATTTCACATTTCTGTCTTTGTGAAAGAAAAAATGTTAAAGGAAAGTGTATTTATGTAGATATAGGAAGATCAAGAGTTTTTTTGAATCTGCAAGACGTCTCAGGCTTAATTGGCCAAATTTTAAATTCGAATTCTAGTTACAATAGGAGCAAGAGAAATGTTTGAAAAGTGCAATTTCTGGACTTACTCCCAGCAAATCGATCAGACAATATGAATCTGCTTACAAAAATGTTTTGGAATAGTATTATTCTAAGAAATAAGAAATGTGTCTCAAAGTGTGATATTGGCGTATTTTTAATATAAAATAAAGAGTGCATCAGTATTATGGTCTACATATTCAATGCTGAAGAGAACATTAAACGTCAAACAAAATTAGATATAGAGAAATATACCAAATTAGTACCGTATTTGAAAAATAAATTAAAATTACCGCAAGGAGAGAGCTACACTAGTCATTGCTTCCACAGATCATTTGTTACACTGCTATCTGATTCTGGAGCTGACTTCGCCAATCTCAAAAGAAATGGGGGCCCGTGGTCTTCGTCAGTCGCGGAGGAATATATTGAGGAATCAATTGAGAAGAATATGAAATTTGTAATATTATCTTATCTGCTCCCAAATCTGGTGCTTTTTCAATAATTATTAAATTTAACCAATAATGGAAATGATTAACTGTTAAATTGTTAATTAAAATGATCATTAATGATTGGTTGTTAAAATTTATGTTTTTGTTCATAATAAATAAACTGATGAACTGATCTATAATTTCATTGAATACTGTAGGTGGATATAAAAGAGTTTTATGTTTTGTAGACAAAAAACTGTCTGAAACTTTTCGAAAAAATACTTTATTCTGCTTCTTCTAAGCAACTTTTACAAATGCAAATTTTAAGCAATCGCCTTATTTTAATAAAATCCATCTCCCACAACAATTAGGTAACATTCGCGGCCATTCACCAGTAAAAACTAACTACGAACTAGATTAGGAAATATAATTACCTACATATTTGAAAACTGTCATAAATTTATTGACATTATAACTGTTTTTTTTACTCAATGAGCTGGGACATTCCGCAGTCTAGAAAGAACAATGGTAAGTCTTAGAATGCTAAGACTTATCCTACTTTTGCTTATATTATTATTATGTACATTAGGGTGGCCCAAAAAAAACTAATATTTTTTTTCGTGTCTTGTGAAAATATGTTAATTTATCATGTTTTAATCGTCCCCTCAAAATATCAGCTCAAAAAAAATTTTTTAAAGGTCGCTCAAGATATTTAAAAATTTCCAAAATCGTCAAAAATTGAATTTTTTTCTCGTTATTTTATCATTTTCTGGGTTGAAAAAAATCTCGATTCTGAAAGTTTCAAATCGATATTTTAATTTCTAAAGGTCATAATTATTTTAACTTTAAAATTAGTGTAGATACCTAAAATGTTTTCGAGCGACCTCTAAAAATAAATATCAACGAAATAATAACATTTTTTTATTGAATTTGATGAACAAAAGAATAGAAATAAATCACGGGATACAAAAAATTTCACGAGGCAAATACTACCTCACTGTATCAAATATTTATAATTTTTTAATTTTTTTAAATTTAATTGTCTCGTGATTTATTTTTATTCTTTTGTTCATCAAATTCAATAAAAAAATTATTAGTTCGTTTTTAGATCGCTCGAAAACATTTTAGGTACACTACTTTGAAAGTTAAAATAATTATGAGTGACCTTTAGAAATTAAAATATTGATTTGAAATATTCAAAATCGAGATTTTTTTCAACATAGAAAATGATAAAATAACGAGAAAAATAATTTAAAAAAATTTAATTTTTTACGATTTTGGAAATTTTTGAAAATCCTGAGCGACCTCTAAAAAAATTTTTTTTGAGCTGATTTTTTAAGGGGGCTCTTAAAACATGACAAACTAACATATTTTCACAAGAGACACGAAAAAAAATGTTTTTTTTTACCCACCCTAATGTACTAACCGAGCAATTATGTTCCACATATCTGTCGAAGAGAGTAAACAACGATCATAAAGCGAAACCGACGTTGTTCCGGGACGTGGGCTGGAGGGATGTGTTTTTGTTTTATTTAGATTCATCTGTTTTTTCAGGCGTAGGATTGTTCGATAGGACAAACATAATTTCGAAACAGTGATCCAGAACTAATCCTTCTTCCACAAAATTTATTCTTTTTGTACTTTTTTAAAACTTTTATAGAAAAAAAAAAACGGTTTTATCTAGTAGTGTTACAATTATATTTACCAAGTAGTGTTTGTATAAGTCCACAACAATGAAATGCAAAGGAGGAATTGACATGGTAAAAAATTAAAGCATAATTCCTAAGCAAAATTTCCATATTCTGTATATTTTTCATTTAATTCGCTTTAAAAATACCAGTTTGCTTTGAAATTTTGAAATATTATTAAATAACAACATTTTAACATGCATGTATCCTTTATTAGGTACTAAAATATGACAGAATGTACTAAGTGTTTACAAACTTCAAAAGGAAACTGGGACAAATAAATCGAAGTGCGAAAACTCGATTGACAGTACTATTTCTAGATAAATAAAATATACAATTTTTTAATGCCTCTAACTTACCACGTTGATACAATGAAAACTTTTTTGTAATCGCTGGCTGACTGTACAGGGTGATTCACAATAGTTTGACCCCCTTTAACTTTTTTTGTTTTAAGAGTTATAAAAAAATGTGAAATACAGAAGTTGTACGATTTTTTATAAAGTTTTCGAAAATGATAGTAGAAAAACAAATAAAGTCCAAACAAAATGGCCGCGGAAGTTAACTTTGTTAATTTAAATGTATATTTTTTTACATATTTGGATAGAATGTTCCCTGTCGAGCATAGTCATATATGGTTCCTGGGTCCATCTAAATAGAGGCATGCTTATTTGGAAAGAGTACGTGTTTTATTACCACCATATCTATTAATTATTTTTTTTACGTTTATTCCTCATTATTAACACACACACCACCACGACATACTTTCGTGAAAATTGAACTAACATTTTTTCTGTTTACTGCAAAAAATAAAACAAGACAAACATTTTGATGACTCGCTGTTCCATTCACAACTATTTACATTTTTTTATGTAGTATGTAAGTCAAGAACGACTACAGAGGTTCTTAAAATGTTTTAGCAATTTTGATTATTATAAGTTTTAAATACCCTTTTTTCTGCAGTTTAAACGATCAATGAACATACTTATTATTAATGCATTAAAAAATCATCTAAGATTGTAAAAACCCAGTATTTTGTACTGTATTTTTCGGCAGTCTAAAGAACTGTTTCTTCATCTAATTAGGTTTTTTTGTGTCAAAGACATAATTTAAAGAGAATTGAGGCCAGTTATTAGAATTTAATAATATAATAAACTATGAATAAGTAGACTTTGTTCGTATATTCCAATAACTTGTTTATCCGTTGTCTCTTTCGACGACCCAGTGTTTATGTATTACGTACTGCCTGTGCGTTGGAGTATATAAATCAATATTATCGTTTGCTCTCCGCAACTTCTCTGCATTGTTGTTGATCTACACCAGATAGAGAGTGATAATATTAGGGAATTATATTGTGAACTCACTTATTGTGTATAGTCGAAAATTAACATTTAGTACTCTGCCGTTTCTACATCCAAAACCAATTTATAGAATTAATGGTCAGACATAATGAAAAACGATTAAATTTGAAATTAATTTATTTAATAACACAGAAATAATTATTATGCGGTATTATTCAATATTTCCTTCTACCATAAGTAGCTGTGGTTGTTGATTATTAAAATGTAATAAGTGTTGTTAGTAATTAATTGTAATTAATTTAAATTAATTGTAATTTATTGTAACTCATTGTAATTAATTGTAATTAATGGTAATCAATTATAATTAATTGTAATTAATTGTAATTAATCGTAATTAATGGTAATTAATTGTAATTAATCGTGATTAATTGCAATTAATTGCAACTAATCTGTACCAATGATAATTAATATTTTTCGAAATATTGCAGAAACACCCTGTATATACAAATAAATCGTTTATTTACGAGCTCAAGCAATTAGACATCTGAAGGTAAATACAATTTTTACAGCGACAAAATTGTCAGTGTGAGCCCTTAATTTCGTATTTAAACTCAGATGGCCCTGACAGTAACTCAACAGGACTTAAAAAAATTCATTTGTTCGAGTCACGTCTAATTTAATTCCTGCGAAGAAACAAAGCAAGCGACGTTTACATAACAGAATCGGTTCGGCCCGGAATAGAATTACTTTAATAATTTGTAACAATAGTCTCCCAGAACATCGCTGCCATTCTCGCTGAAGAATGGCCTTACGATTTCAATTTGGTACAGTTTCAATAAAGAAAAGTCATAAGGGACGTGCACCATGATCCCGATCTTTTGTCAGGGGAAACGTATTTTTTCAGGAAGTGTTGGAGGAAATTATATTCTGTGCTTTCTGATTGTTGTATTGTTGTGGCGCTTATTCTCCTAAAAGTTGTATAAAACTGAACGTTTCACGTACTTAACTATAGCGGATGATTGGTCATTAATTTTAACCATGTATTCGGGAGGACTAATAAAGACAGTAAATTAAAAAAAAAATTACTCGACCTTTTAAAAAATAAGCAATTCTTAACTCCCGTTAATCCGGCGCCCTACTTCGCGACACATTTTATGACAGGAAACGCGATGGCGGATTACAGAGCGTTCGAACGTTGAAGCGAAACAGCTGATTTCCTCAGTCGTGTTGAATTTTGCAATTGGTTTCGAAATCGAAATGCATCGGATCCCAATAAGCAAAATTGGACTAAGGTTTATTTCCTTTCAAATAATCGTTAAATTAAATTAAGTCCTGAATATATTTTTCAAATTTAAGGTCCCCTAAATTCCGAATCCATAATATATTCTTAAAATTCGATTTTCCATCAGAACAAAATCATAAAATGAAATTTTAGTACGTATATTCATTTTTTTTTTTTCAATAATGAGTAGCAGAGCACTAAAGAATAGTTTGAAATTTTTTAGACCTTTATTTTCTGTTGCAAGCTTTTCATACACTGTGCGATACAGTTTTAATATTCGTTAGGTACTGGTTATTTTTTCAAATTCACTTGTTTTATAGATAAAAAATTGCTTTGGTTGCTTCAAAATATATTCTGATATAAAATATTCCACTTCGTACTAGAGCTGCGATAACCAGGTCATTTGTGCAGTGTACTGCAAGAGCTGCAACTGATTTGAATTGCTTTTTACATATTCAGAACATGGTACACAAACCAATTTCATCCTAGTTCGTCCTATTCACACTACCAAGCCTAAACTGCAACCTTAATATTGATAAAGTTTAAAGTAGGAACGTTTCTTTCGATAAATGACTGATAAAAGTAATAAAACTGGGAAAAATATTAAGCTTGGATAAATTAACTATTTTTCTATTCATTTATACATACATAGCATAATTTTAATGGACAAATCCGCCTCAATGGGCGTATATTTCTTTAAACATCCAGAGATAGTCTATAACCATATATTATAATCATGCGGTGAAACTATTAGAGGTTGTTAATTAATTATTTAAATTTGGCACCCAAAATAAATGTTTTAAACAGCTGTTTTCTACCACGCTAATTCGTGACGTCATTTAGTGCGATCGATAATCAGGAACGACCTGAAATCATGAGCCCAGCAAGTAACAAGAGTCTAGAAACAGCTTCGAAGTTCTTCGCATGGGCGTTTCTTTGAATTAGGTTTATTTTCGTTGACATGGGAATCGTATATCAGACGGCATATGGCTGAGAAGCGGGTTGTGTTCTCGGTCGCACTAAATGACATCACAATGCGTTCTAAATTGTGACAAAATTAAAATTTTTATATAATTTTATACGTCTATTTCTTTACCACTGTCAGTTGCTGTCAGCTATAGACTACAAATTAAAAGAAATTAAATTTTTATGCAAGTTGATCTTAGCTGACAAACAAACCATATTTTTCAATGTGTAACACAACCGAACAACAACGATTGTAACATTTATTTATGAGCTTGCTATTGAACCACAATTGAAGAGTAATATTTTACAGATACCTACCTACATCTAGGTAAAAGTCACTATTGGGACAAAAGAAGTTTGAATTTCATCATTAAAATTTACTCAGCTTGAATGAAGCAATAAACAAAGCCTTCATTGCGGGTTATATATGCTTCAATTACGGTAAACTACCTAATTTAAACTGCAGAACTGTCTTAAAACTCCAAGTTGGAAACATACTTATGCTTTAATAATTATAACCTCTTAGTAGTTAACGCTTTTTTAAAGAAAAATAAATAATATTTAAGTAATCTAGCGGGAACACTGGATAGTAATTAGGATATAAATTCATAGCTAAAGTGCTTACTTTACATATTTCTAGTTAACTAGCTCCCAACTGAAGCAATTTTAATATCACAGGCACTATAATACGGATGGGCAACTAAACATTTCCAGATTATAACTGTTTTTTATTTTGATAAAATGTATTATGACAAAATTAGGCGAAAATTGATTTGAAAACAGTGAGAGCGTTCCTGAAATTTCGAAAAATCACGATTTCCTAATAAAAAAAATGATAAAACTGTTTTCATTAAAAAAAAATACTCTAATGACAAAAATGCCATTTCCTGGCCCGCATTCCAAAAAAGTAAGAAATGAATTATATACATTCAGGTTTAAGCTACAAATAGAAACAGATTAACGAATCACAGACAGATGTGAAATAGACACAGACAGTCGCACGTGAACATTGACACTGGTCCCCATCGAGCGCCTCCCCAGGTGGTGGATAGGGGCACGCTTCCAAAAAAGGTACTTAGGAATTAAACCAAAACTAGCTAATGCAAGGAATCTTCAGCGGCCGATATTCCAATAACTTACCTTGGAGTCGAAATTCATCTACTGTACGATTTGTGGCAGCCATATTAGGTCCGCCATTTTTAATTGTGTAAATCTGACTTCCGACTCATGATTAGCGACCCAAGAAAACCCTGTATACCAAATTTGGCATTAATATATCAATTTTTCATAAATTTCTTCCGCCATATTGGATCCGCCATTTTGTATTCTGCAAATTTGACTTCAGATTAGGTCCGCCATTTTAAATTGTGAAAATCTGACTTCCGACTCGTGATCAGTGAAACGAAAAATCCCTGTATACCAAATTTGGCATTAATATATTAATTTTTTATAAATTTCGTCCGGCCATATTGGATCCGCCATTTTGTATTCTGCAAATTTGACTTCAGATTCCACCTCGAAAACCTACATATACAAAACTTGCTTAAACTGCTTAATACTACGCATTTTCTGAAAATCATTTTTTCAGTCTTTTTTTTATGGTTAAAAAAATGAGACTCGCTATTTTAATTCTGATAGTGGATTCGGATTCAGCGAGTCGAAATATCATAGTGCTGTTCTGGTCAAAAAAAATAATTTTTCTATTTGTTTAAGTGTATTTTTGTCAAAATAACATATTTTATTGTGAGGTGCCTTGATGGAACCGCCATTTTGAGGTTATGTTTGGTGATTTTTACAAAGCATCAGACGGCATCAAAAACTAGAGTTCAAAACGAAAATTTTGGTACCCGGCAGTGACTGATTTGAAAAATAATGTCCCCATATCTAAAAATTTTTAGGTGCTAGAAGCCCCACAATGTTTGAAAAAATATAAATGAATCCACTTGGGATTATTGACTTACTGTGCTGTACTATTTGAACAAGTGGTATAAATCTTGCAGTATTTGCTGTATTACGAAGTGGAAAACGACTCGCGTAAATATTCTGCGGCAACAATATTTTGTCGGCATTCCCCGTATATCATTAGCAAATACTTGGTGTATACCTACACCTTTACCAAAATGAGACCTTTATATGCAAAGAAACATAAACGCACTGTATACAGTGGATATATCCGCTATATAGATATTATCCATATGAAACAGTTACTATAATTATTTTATATGTGCCTTAAAATAAATATAATTTGCAATATCACATACGATTTTTGCAGTAACCTGTTTGCCATAAAAATGTTATTTGTGAAATAGAGTATAACGGTTGGAATTATTTCTATAATAAAATAATAATTTAACTACCAAGTAAGCCAGGCTGTCAATCAATCAAATACCCCATCTGTTTGTTATCGTCCGTTTTATTAATCCTGATTCTGATATAATAGTGACCATGTGTGCGTGTTTTTTTTTTGTTTTTCGGTAGATTTATCATTATTATACAATATTGGAAAATGTTACATATTTTCTACTATATTTTATCTGGTATTACGTTATATAAATGTCAAGAATTGTTATGACTGTCAAGTGAAAATTAGTTAAATGAAATAACGCTTCCCAAAATAATTTCTCTTTGTTATATTTCCGTATATCGCGATTGTTTCCGACCAGACCAACAAAAACGATTAAAATCGATGATATAATAAGATTTTTATAGATAACAAATGTTCTCTGCGACTGTTTGAGACTACAAGTGCTTTTATATTCAATTTTTTCAAGATACTTTGCACCGATACTGTCGAACAAGTCGTAACCTTTTAATGTAATCCGGTTTTTTCATGAATAATCTAGACGTCTAGACGTTGCACGAAACAGACACGGAATACTGAAATGAATAAACAAACCATTCTTTTGAACTGGACATTGTCTTTTCATGTTATTCTTGTATATTCAGGGGTTGTGAAATCGTACAACACCCAGCAATAACACAACGAAATTATTCGTCAAAATAAACTAAAAAGTTGTTGTATTGAATAATTTCATGTAAATCATGTAAAATATCAAGCAAAATTTGAGGATTTCTAAGCCAAACAATGTTCTTTGATTTTAGAAATCTAGGTAAAGATACACTGTAAAAAAATTTCACTCAAATTTACTCAGTTTTATTTAGTAACGTATCAATTTCTATCCACACCTGATTGAGCGAAATTTTTACTCTATTAGTATGAGCACAACTAAAAATTTTATGAGTGAAACTATTGTAACAGAAGTGAGTGAATTTTACTCAACTTTTTATTTTATTTAACTTTTTATTAAAAACTTGTGTTTTCTATAAAAATTACCTCTTGCGTAATTTTTGGGACACTCTTTAGCTTTATTTATCGTGAGTTTATTAATTAGAAACCAATCATTTGCTAAAGATTGTGTCTGAAGTTTGATATTAAGTAATGTCGGCAAATTATAATTGTATATAGATATACCAGTGGCTCCCGGGAAAGAATAAATTAAAAGTATGTTGTCGAAAGTTTTAGTAAAATCGTTAATTTATATAAGGAAATGCGGAGGACCTGAAACCTGACCTTGTGGAACTCCAAGTCTTTTTTCTAATAGTGTGGATTTAACATAATTATAAATAACATCTTGAAATCTGTTCATTAAATAAGCTGATAAAAGACATAGACTCTCTAGACAAGTTTGTAATTTTAAATACAAAATTAGTATCCTCAACTATTTTCCAGATATTTGGTGCCACATATTAGGGAAACAAAAGTTTGGTTTATATCTTCGAAAGCAACATTGATATCTGTATAATTCTGAAAGGCAGACATGATAAGGGGTGGAATGAGAAAAAAATCTTTACTTTTCCATACAGTTTATGAGTAGAAAAAATAAACATGTTGAATAAAACAGTTGCAACGCTATAGAACTATAGTTTCCGGCATAAAAAGTTCTCTTAATACTCTTTTCTTCAGAAATTTCAATTAACATTTAATCTAAGTGTAAGTAAAATGAATATTACGTTCGACCTATTTTGTATTTTTTAAGAGCACACAAATCCATTTTAAAATATGATTTATACCGTACATAAGAAAGTCGTTTACAACGAAATTTTATAACACACATTTTAGACTTGCATGTCGCTACATATAGGGAGCAGAAATAACCTTAATCCAAAGAAAATCCAGTTTAGAGTACAAAAGTCTCTGACAAAATATGTTCACACAGCCAAGCTAAATTATATCTACTTAGATCGAATAGGAAGTCTTTTGTATTTTTTGCATATCAGATGATTCTCTGGTTATCTACCTCGAAAAGCTTTTTTCATTTTGATGACAAAGGCAGATGATCTAATTTTGTATAAACAATGTAGGTACGATATTTTTGATACTCGATATCTAATGCAAAAATAAATCCCTAGCAGGTACATACTATACAGGGTGATCTATACGAATATGGCAAAAATAAAATAGATGGATGTGTGGACCGAGAAATGTTCGTAAACGCAGAATGAAGTTAATTATTTCACTAACCAATTTTTGACAGATCTGACAAAAAAAAGTTGTAAATGGGCTTTGATAATTGAAAATTAATTCAAATGTAAATTGACGTATTAGTCTTTTAAGTTCTTGTTTCAAAATAAAAAAACCCGAACGAAATATACCAAAAAATTCTTTTTTTTTTACAAAGGCCATTGGAATTAACTCACACTGTATATAACAAAAGTCATTCAAATAAAATATCTGGGCCACCATGTACATTTGTATATATACATTTATTGTACTGAAGTTTCCTTCGAGCTATAAGGAATATTCGACTTCTAATACAAATGGAAATCTCTCTTAACAAAATTGCCATTCATAAATAATTTATGTGGACGCTGATAGATAACTTCGAAATGCTCATTTTTCCTGTAAATTTATTTCAATTTCAAATAGACGTAACAAGTATTTCGCTTATTCGGAAGATCGGATCGATAAATTCGCCGGAATAAATATGAGGATACGCGAAAGAAAGATGACAGCAGTTCTCCAAGTGTAATCTATTAGAACAGATGGCGAAAAGTTTTCAGAATTATTTACGTCACTTTCATAAAAATAAACTCGGTTGGGAGTGAGGTCTTTATTACGGTGGGCTTTTACGAAGAAATAAGTGGAGCAAATATGGAAAAAATTAAAATTTCTCTTCTTTCTAGAATACAGAGACTGTCAAAATGTTGTAATAACAAATTTTGATTAATTGTCTCGAGAAACGATTTTTTTCTTCGTTTTTACGACATAGTAATGGATTTTGATATACGGAGTGAATAAATGTAATAAAATAAAAAATTCGTTCCTGATATAATTATTATTTCTTATATTATTGAGTAGTCTATGTAGACATTGTTATACTTTTGCATCACAATTTTATCTAACGAATTCATACAATGTATTTGCTAGTCGAGTTGCTGAACTAAACCAACTACAAAACAAATAGGGATGTTTCTCCTGACTACCATTGAATAGTATTCCATATAGGTAATATTGGGAATCAGAATATAAAAAGAGAAGAAGAATGAGTTTGGAATGTCCTTGTATTTTACAGTTGGTCATTCACATGGTGGACTAACATACTGTTAAAATGTTGTCAGGTTTTAATGAATTGCCGTGTATATCTCGTAGTTGTCATTTATTACCCGTATCTTACAATACAATCGTGTTTTTTTATATAGTTTCCCATTTTCTTCCATTGCC
The DNA here is from genome assembly GCF_000390285.2 of Anoplophora glabripennis. Taxonomy (NCBI): domain Eukaryota; kingdom Metazoa; phylum Arthropoda; class Insecta; order Coleoptera; family Cerambycidae; genus Anoplophora; species Anoplophora glabripennis. The sequence continues at coordinate 275,427 of NW_019416641.1, read as the reverse complement.
AACACACAAGATCTATTTTTCAATTTTCATTTTTCCAATTTAAACTTTTTTCAAAACATTAATGAGTGTTTTAGCCATAAGCATTTTTTATTAATATGCCACTGTATTTATAAAGGATGTTTGTAAATAAGTGCGAAATATTTTAGGGGGTGGTTGCCGAAATTATTTTGTGAAAAAAAGTTCATATAAACATACGAGTAGGTCGAAATATGCTTCGCTTCGAGAAACAGTGTTTAAATTTCAATTTTTTATTTATTTTAATTAATTATTTCACAGTTTTGAACATTCTGTATCTCGAAATCGAAGAATTTTTTACTCACATTCATATCAACTTTTCATTGTCAATGTTGAATTGCATTTTTCTTTGACAATAATAAAAGAAACCTATAATAAAAGAGTAATAAATAATAATAAGAGTAGCAAAACCTACAATAAAATATGTTTTATTTTTTCCTCAAAAGCGGTGTATCCTACGAAAAAAATTAAAGGGACTAATTTCATTAAGAAATGATGGCGGATTTCTAAAAAAAATATTAAAACGGGAAAATGTCAGTGGCGTACCATTTTTTGTATTAAAAAAGTTGTGCAATTCTCGCACGAACGCCACTGGTGCAAGTAGAAATATTCGGATCGCCCCAAAAAAGCACATTTATCCCTCCAAAGCGTTTTTCAAATTTCGAGTCATTATCTTTAAACCTTTTTGAAATAATTAATAAAAATAAATCAAAAATTGAAATTTAAACACTGTATCTCGGAAGCGAAACATATCTCGACCTACGTTTATATGAACTTTTTTTCACAAAATAATATCGGCAACCACCCTTTAAAATATTTCGCACTTATGGGAATAACACTGTATATTCAATAGCAAGTATTGGGAAAACGTATTGAAATGAAAATAGAGGAAGCTTAATAATAATATATTCGCCATCAATACTAAAACATCAAGATTGAGGAAAAGCCATTGAACCCTTTCTGGGTTAGTAATGTATATGTAAAACAGCTACCCCTTTGTCACAACTTATTTATACAGGGTGATTGAGAACTCACCAAAAAAATATATGGGATATATAGTGGATATTAATTAAAAAAAATTGTCTACACGCCACTGGAATTTGATCAATTGTAATACCAGACATAGCGCAACACATGCACGCACAAAAAAGGTGGAGGATGTTTAAATCAGGAGAACGCATTGGCTATTTGGTCTTATCGCTTATAAATGGACATTTGTAAAATCAATTCGACTGGAGCTACCAGGAGGAATGCGCGCAAAATATTTAAGATGCTTTTTAATAAAAACGCTGCAGGTTTCCAATAATGTTCACTACATTTTATTGTAACTCTGTTAATGTCGATTCTATTTTTAATGGCGCATATGTTCTTATGTTTTTTGGTTAAATTAGATTTATAATTAATTTTTATATTTATTTATTTAATTGATTTAATTTAATTTTTAATTTAATTAGATAGTGTGAGAGCCAAAATTTTTAACGTGTTGAATTGTAAGATTTGTGTTTATTGACAATAATGTATTAACAATATACAAGTTTATAATGTACTGGACAAGATTCCGTCCTGGTTAATGACAAGTCAATGTTCAATCACACCTCATGGTGGCTCCGCCGTAGTTCTGTAGCGATTCCGTCTGTTGGAGCGGATCCGACCTGTGCTAGTGTCTGGGCTTGTTGTTCGGTGTCGTGGTGTATCTTTATTTTGCCCTGCTTCAGCTCGAATTTCAACGTATATGTGAAATTTTTTATTTCCCAAAATTCGAAGCTGAGGCGATTTTCGCGTGCTCTGCCACTAGCATCGGTCTCCGTCGGTATCGTTTACTACGGCTCTGGTTATTGAGAGATTGAGAGCTTCGTGATAGCTTGAATTCGATTGGAAATTAACAAAACGGTTCTTTTTTGGCGTTCCATCATTCTAAATTTTAGAATTGCGCCTTGATCCAACGGGGTAGTTCTAAGTGAAATATTATGTATTTTTACAATAATGATACGGCAATTTGTTTCGGTGAAAACTGCGGAAAGCACATTAGGTGGTAAAAAGTGCAGGAATAGGCAGTAAACATGAGAAAAAGACATAAGAATGCCCCCGTTCCATTATGTAGAATTATAGCGTGCAAGCTTAACATTAGACATCACATTTAACTAATTTATATCATTTCCAACAAAAATTTTCCAACAGAATGTCTCCCGAGCATTGGTAAATAACTCATAATTTTATCACGACTTCCTGCAACACGTTCCCGCTAAGTACCAGGCGGCGTGATTCCGGCAACCGTGATGAAATTATTTCGTAATTATTCTTACCCTTGGGTCATTTTTATCTCACAGAAACCCTTTGTCGTCTGCTTCAGGAAAATTTATAGCAATTTATAGGTAGGCTGCAATATACTTTGTGAAACTAATACCCTACGATTGCATAGAAACAGCAAATTTGCTTTAATTACAATGATTTGAGTAAGATATTACTTGCGTGAAAAAAAAAATGTCAAAAGGAACACCCAATAAACCTTCTAATACAGAGGCTTCATAGATAACTACAAGCCACGTGATCAGCAACTTTGTTTGAAACAATAATTGTATTTCCTTGGAGTTGGCCATTCAATTTTGGTAAAATAAAAAATTACTAAACCAATAATAGTCCAATTAAATAAGCCTTTAAATCGAAATTTTGGTCAACTTGCCTGCATTTTTGATATGAGTTAGTTTGAGGTATGTTATAACAATTAGTGAGAGTAATTATTTCTTCAACCCCCGGCCAAGGGTGAAAAAAGATAAAACAAAGGGGTTTTTCAAGATTTTTCAACATGGGTAAGGGCTAGAAAAAAAAGTATAAAAGTTGTAAAGCATACAATTCTACATAAAAATGGCCTCTTGACTGTTTCTTGTATTATTAAAATTAACAGAGTTAGGGAGGTTAGAAGTTAAGGGAAGATTTCAGAAATTTAAAAAAATCATAAGCAGAAAAATGAATGATTTTTCTAATTTTTTTTTTTTCGATCTACTCTAAAAAATGTAGAACCTTTCTCTGCAGAGAAACAGATATATTTTTTAATTTTTTATAAGAAGGTTATAACAATTTCAAATTTGTTGTTCATCCCCCTAAACAGAGATTTTAACGAAAACCTCGAAACAGGTCAAGTTAATTTTGTCAATTTGCTTACATAAATCATATTTTTAATTCTTTTTGAGTAAATATGATTTTTTATAAATAAAACATATAGTTTTTCTGAAATAAAAAATAAGGGTAGCAACCCCCAAACACGGAATCACTTGCGAAATATTTGTTTTTTATCGTAAGTAATTTCCATTTTGTTTCATTTCAAAATATTGTTTAGAACCACAGATTTTGAAAAAACTGTTTTGGGGGACGAACTTTGAGGGTGTATTTCATCCCGTAAATATGTTTTTCCGCCGATAAAAAAAATACGTGTCTCTTTACATTTTTTAAAGTAGATTGAAAAAAAAAATACAAAATTAATTCGTTTTTCTGCCTGTTATGATTTTTTTAAATTTCTGAAATCTTTCCTTAACTTCTAGCCTCCCTAACTATGTTAATTTTAATAGTACAAGAAAAAGTCGAAGTGCCATTTTTATGTAGAATTGTATGCTTTACAACTTTTATAAGAAACTTTTTTTTCTAGCCCTTGTCCCTTTTAAGTTATCTTGAAAAACTCCTTTGTTTTATCTTTTTTCACCCCTGGCCGGGGGTTGAACAAAAAATTACTGTCACTTATTGTTATTATATACCTCAAACTAACTCATATCAAAAATTCAGGCAAGTTGACTAAAATTTCGATTTAAAGGCTTATTTATAATTGGACTAATAAGATCCACATTCTAATAAAATATGACATTTTGTTTCATCGCCTGGTAATTAGTAATATACGACACTTCATTTAAGCAATAGGCGAAAAACATTATTCTAGTGTAGACGATTTGTCATTATTCATTGTAAATGAGTCATTATGACTGACATTTGTGCATTTTTCAGTAGCGTCCGTCGTCCGTGTCTGTTATAGTCTCAATTCATTTCCTCCGATCGTTTTATTGTCTCATTTTGCTTCAGTATTAATTCGTACATACTTCAAACAAATTAACTGTTTTTAGAAAGATATCGAACTCTTATATTAAAGCTATTTTTAGTACAATTGTAAGATGAACAGTTGCAAGTAGGTTACTTTCAACAAGATGAGGCAGCCGCACATACTACAAGCGCAACAATTCAATTTTTAGAAGAATTTTATGATAATCGACTGAATTGTTAAGTGCTGTCGCCAGCCAGGTCACCGGATCTAATGTATTATTTTTTTCCCATGCGGTGACGTCACATTTGCCGGTTTAGCGGATACTCAGCGCGCCAGTTTACGATTTTTTTTGGATGACTTGTAGACGATATAAAATTCAATTTTTTTGCAGAGAACCTAAAAATTACAATATCTTTCCGTTAAGCAAATAACAAAAAAATTGCTGAATGAGCCCATTCCTCGAACAATCCAATGACGATGAAACATTCATTCGAAGGATCATAATGGGAGACGAAAGTTGGGTTTACGGCTGCGACAATGAGACAAAAGTTCAATCATCACAATGAATTGGCTCCTCGTATTAAGTTTAATATCGAACGTTCATGTTAATTATTTTCAAATACAATAATTATATTTTATTACATCTATAACCCCTTCAACCACTGCACTGAGGTTTGGCGGTATTTAGTTGACAATGCCATTATCATTATTATTATTCGAAATTTTTTAAAGTTGCTTTAATTGAATTGTTTGAAGCACTATACTTAGTTTTCTTTGCAGTATTCCATACATACATCGCGTTTGCTTTCAATGTAGTCAATTTACATACAGAAGACATTAAATAGTGCCGTATCACATTTTGAGTTTGCACTAAAGGTACTGGTTTAATACTTCGATTCTCTGAAGCGTGAGTCTCTTATACAAATATTACTCTAGATTTTGCTCATTCGACTGTAACAGATTAGTGTTGAAGTTTTAAAGGTATGCACCTACGGTATAATATTGTAATTCTGTTTTGACGTAACGGCATGTCTGGCAAACATCTAATTTGTTTTTCCATTCTAGGCCCATTATTCATTTGATTTTTACGATTCTCTGTTCGCCTTAATAGGATAATAAAAATACCGGGAGATAACGGAGAAAAAATTGAAACCGTTTTTTACGACCTGCGTTTTTATTCGAAGGGGAGGTAAATTTTAAGTAAATAAAATATTTCTTTTAAGCTGTATCAAAACGTTAATATTGACTTGTTTGGTAGGCCTTAGGAGTTCCGAAAGAAACTTTTCCAATTCGAAGTTTCACTTAAGTAACTCTCGAAAATCTACGGATCTCGTTTTCGATTTATTCTGGATATTGGTCGCTAATTTGAGGACTGTACTTCAATTTTTCAAGCTATGTATTAATTAGTACAGTAAAACGATTTCATGATAAAACTAGGAATTATTTTGCAATATTTTAAAAGGACTTATTAAAATTTAATGCAGAAAAATTAATTTACGGGATGTTTCTTAAGTCATGCAAAATAGACAAAATATAAGTTTTCTCCAGAACTAAGTACCTGATCAAAAAATGCTAAGGGACATATTATGTACTATCGAATATTACAAAAAAATAAAACATCAGTAGTATGCATACTATTTTTTAAAATAGTTTATTATTATTGCCTACCCTCACACTGCCCGTTAGTAAACAGTTAAATCCTTCAATATTTAAGAGAAAGAAAAAAAACATGAATTATTAAGATAAAATCAAATCTAATAAAAATGTCTTTCTGGCAAAATTGCTTTAACAGAGTAGACAATGAAACTGGGGGTGGGGGGATTAAAAATAAGAATTGGATACTACAAAGTAGACGTAAGCTATTGAAAACGAAATTTCGGATATGCGTATTAAAATAAAAGAGTGCCACTCAAAGTGGAGCATACTTATAAATTTAAAATAAAAAATCTATAATAAAAAATTTATAAATTCTTATTTAGAAAAGTTTTTAAAATACAAACTAGGAGTTTCTTAAGAATAAAAGCTTTTACAAGCTAAAAGCAGTCCTACTCACACGTCAATCTACAGAGAGTTCTGATTATTTAAGGAAAATCCTTCACTTGAGGTTCAAAAACTCAATTATTTCATTAACATCGTATTAATGTGAAGTTATTTTTAAATTCCTTTGGCATAAATCGAAAGTGCTTAAATATGTAATGTAAGACGAAAAAATATATATTTCCTTTGAGAATATAATATATGAGATGTAATTAAGAGTTGTACGTTACGGTCTTAATAATTTTCTGCCTATGAAACTTCTGATGACTGTTTGGGGAAAAGTTACAGAACTTTTAATCTTGGTATGTGTTGTATACCTTTTTAGGAAATAGCGTCTGCATAAAATCGTAGAATATAGCAACTATTACAGTCATTAAATTCAAGTTTATTAACTCTATACTTATTCCAGTTGTCTACTGAATCTTTATTTTGAAAAATATGTTCCCTAAAGAGTTTGAACATTTAAAAGCAATAGTATAATATTTATTAAAAGTATCAGTAGTTCTATATGAGACAGGGCCAATGTATATAATACTAAACAATTTTTTGTCTTATTTAAATCAGTTAAACTAGTAATTTGTATGAAAAATATATTGATTTGGACACGCTTATTCAGAAGCGAAAATACAGCATACAAATAGAATTGAATTTAATTTTGACAAGGTTTGAACATAACATCCATCACTGGTATTTGTTAATAGAATTTTCTAAAAGTTTCTTAACACAGCTATACATTTCACATCAAAAATACTAAATTGGTGGATCAGCATTCAATTTCAGTAAAGATTACATTGGTAGTTGATCTAAATAATAAAAAGAAAAATATTGACGGCAACACATAAAAAGCACGAAATTTAAAAATAAAAGGGGAGAATTTGGAAATGTATGTACAAAAGTAGTTGCAAGGATTAAGAAAGAAAAATAACTGTAAAAGTGTTAGTTTTTAAGAAGTGATAGTGATGGTACGATAAAACGAGACAAAAAAATTAAACGTAATTAGGACAGTTGGATATCTAGATAAAAGTTTGACTAAGGAACTATTTTAAAGGCAATTTTAGCATAAATATACATTTCCATAAAATATGAAATTCTACAAAATTTCAGAGAAGTCCTTGGTAGTCATTTGTTTGGCATAAATCAATTTAAGAACTGTCAGAAATTCCCATAGTCATTCTGGATTTAGCCAGACAAGGCAAATATCGCCTAGAAACAAAAAGAAACTGTTAACTTTACAAAATTTGTAAAATATAAATGTCAAAGTGAGGTTACAAACTAAAGTGACAAAACCTAAGTATAAAGAGTATAAATAAATAAACCAGTTTTACCTGAAAGTAATCAGTGCAATCCACGAGAAGAAACAGAAAAAAATCAGGTTAAGCAAAAATTTAGAATTATCTCCAACGTCAACTTCTGTCAACAATAAAACTAATAATAATTGAAGAGAAAAATAGGCAGGTAACAATACATCTAGAAGAAAATTTGGTCGTCACGTAGACAGTAGAATGAAATTTACAGGGCGGCCCAAATAAGTAGACGGTGAATCAAAATACCGGGTAGCCCAAAGAAGATAGGAAGGAGATTACTAAAAGGCGTGTGCTAGTGACTTAGTAAAAGACTATTTGTAAAAATTAGTTTAGGTTATCAGCCATAGTTTAGGCAAGTAGGTTCTTTTTTGAAACGAAAATATTCCAAATTGCTTTCTTTAAATAAAATTATAAATCATAAATATTGTTGTAATATATAAAATACCAGAAACAAAATAATAATTAAGTCAAAAACTGAAAACTAAATTCCATGCCTATAGTTTGTCTGTGGCAGAATTCGCTTCTGAGAAACTGAGAGATTAAAGAAATGTACCAAAGTAACGTATTTTTTTATTAACAATTCATTACTAATGTCCTGTATTTTCCTAAACAATATATTCACTTTTGAGATTCACCTTGTATTTATATACGCTATGTTATTACGTCATTTTTTAAGATAAGCACCTGAAACGACTTATACATATATTTCTGTAATATCAGTTCAGTGGAAAAACAAATCTAGCGTGTAAAATGTTTTCGTAAAAAAAAATGTTTACTATTATGTTGAAGAGGGTAAGCAAAGCCTCATTTCAATTTTACGATTCTTTGTTTTCTTAATAGACACGCAAAAAATAGCAAGGGAAGGCGGAGAAAAACCTTTATAAGTAGATAAATAGAACACGAATTTATTTTTGGTCGAAGAAAAATATTAACATTAGAAACTAAAAAAAAATATCTTACTTCAAAGCTTTATTGAAAAACTGTCATGGACATACACTCTTTCATCCACGCAGGGTAATGCTGACTCTATATTAAATAAATTCTCAATTGCTAAAACCGTTTGTAACATCAATATCATATCTATACAGGGTGAGTCAGAAAGAATGGGTCAACAGTAAACTGGAGATACTAGACACCAAAATATTATGTTTGAACTCATCATGCATTATACGAATGTCGCTGGTTTAAGAAATACAGGGTGTTTAAGATTTAAATTTTATTTTGAAATTTCTCAATAATTGGGAAAGTTTTAATAGCATGACTCTGAAAATTGGTACTATTGGGTTTTTTGGTGTGAGAATTATGAATTTGAAGCTTATTTTGACGTTGCTCCTAGAGGGCGCTAGTTTCGCCATATTATTTAGGTAAATCAAAACATATTTTTTTTATCTGTTGACCTATGCTTCAGAAAAGTTAAAAATCTAAAAGAACGTTCAATTCTACATAAAAAGTGTACTTTTGTTTAGGTCACCTAACTTTATCGGTTTCTGAGTTATTTGCATTTAAAAGTTTCAATGTATTTTGTGGTGATTTTCTTTCAAGCGTCGATATTGCTATTTCTTTTCTAAGTAGGCTTGTGTCAAATTTTCATGTCAATAAATATTAGCGTATTTTGCATGCGTGTGATTTTATTATTCGTTCAAAATTGTTAGTTAGTGCTCAAAAAATGCCACGACATAATAATTTTTCAAACAGTGAGATGCGTGATATGATTTGTGTTTTTGCCCAGGCTAATTTTAATGGACATGCGGCGGCCCGAAGATATGAACACATGTACCCAAATAGATTGCAACCTAATTATAAACTATTTAGAAATCTTTACAACCGCTTAGGCGAATCTGGATCTTTTCGACCAAAAAGTAACCATGGTACTCCAAAATCGATCACAGTCGATGAAGAAGAGGAAATTTTAATTCGTGTTTCAGAAAACTCCGGTATGAGTACTCGTCGGTTAAGTGCGGCAACGGGGGTAAGCCAATCGTCCATTTGTAGAATTTTGAAAAAAGAAATGCTCCATCCATATCATTATACTCCGGTTCAGCAGTTATTGCCTCAAGATTTACCAGCTCGCCTACAATTTGCTCAGTTTGTACAAAATATGCAAATGGAAAACCCAGATTTCCTCAATAGGATTCTATTTACCGATGAGGCGACATTTACTAGACGGGGAGTTTTCAATTGGAAGAACAATCATTTGTGGGATTCCGAAAATCCGCATGCTGTAAAAGAAAAACATTTTCAGCATGAGTTTAAGGTGAATATTTGGTGTGGTTTAATTTCTGGTTTTTTCATAGGACCTTTTGAATTATCACCCAATCTAACTGGACCTCATTATTTAAACTTTCTTCAACATAATTTAAACGAGCTTCTAGATGATGTACCACTCGCTTTAAGAGAAAGTATGTGGTTTATGCACGACGGTGCGCCACCACATTTTGCCTTGCCGGTACGCCAGTATTTAAATGAACATTTTCCTCATCGGTGGATTGGCCGTGGGAGTGAATTTTGTTGGCCACCGAGAAGTCCAGACTTAAACCCTCTGGACTTCTCAGTATGGTCAAACTTGAAGGATGTGGTGTATCGGGAAGAAATTAATTCTGTTGAGGAGTTGCGGCAGAAAATACAAGTAGCCGCGAATGCATTTAAAAATAATAGGGACATTTTGTTTAATATTCAGAGACATTTAAGAGAGTGTATAGTAAAATGTATTGAGGTAGGTGGTGGACACATCCAGCATTTGATTTAAGGTTTGTTATTATTACTATTGTCAATAATTGAGAATAAAAAATCACCACAAAATACATACATTGAAACTTTTAAATGCAAATAACTTAGAAACCGATAAAGTTAGGCGACCTAAACAAGAGTATATTTTTTATGTAGAATTGGACGTTCTTTTAGATTTTTAACTTTTCTTAAGCATAGGTCAACAGATAAAAAAAATATGTTTTGATTTACCTAAATAATATGGCGGAACTAGCGCCCTCTAGGAGCAACGTCAAAATAAGCTTCAAATTCATAATTCTCACACCAAAAAACCCATTAGTACCAATTTTCAGAGTCATGCTATTAAAACTTTCCCAATTATTGAGAAATTTCAAAATAAAATTTAAACCTTAAACACCCTGTATTTCTTAAACCAGCGACATTCGTATAAGGCATGATGAGCTCAAACATAATATTTTGGTGTCTAGTATTAGCTTATTGTTGACCCATTCTTTCTGACTCACCCTGTATATGTATTTCTAACACAAAAACTATTAGCAAACATTCAAAAGTGTAATAAAAAAATTACCTAATACATCAATCAATGTTTAAATCTTCATTTCGAGTCTTGAACACTTTAAAGTTAGCGAACTTGTATACTGAATATAACAATAGATTTTATTATTCCAAATTCCGTATAATCTCCCTATTCTAGAAAGACGAAATTCGGGGTTATTTATGATTCGGTCTATGCGAATAACCTTCCGGCAAATATGTAGTTAACTTTGCCAACTGGGTCTGGTTGACCGCCAAAGCGAAGAGACAGTCCCTTGTTTTCCGTGAGATAAAATAAAAACATTACGATGAACCTTTGCATTAGTATAAATATGAAAACCGTATTTTTTTTGTGTAATTTGACTATGACAGAACTGGATTTAATGCACATTCAGGGTGATTTATTTGAACAAATCCAGTATTAATCATTGAATAAGATATCGTGTTGCTCATGAATTGTGTTTGTGGCATTGTTGATGGCTTATACTGGACCTTTTTTACTGTTAATAGTTAAGTTCTCCATTTATCCTCAAAGAAGGTGTTTCTATATTTTAATTTTAGTCAGATTTCTGTCTCTTTTGACACTATTAATCTTAAAATCAAAAATAGAATAAAATGTTTCTTTTTAAGATGGTTAATGTTTCGCTTTGATGATGTAACTGACCACTCAAATCTCCTTATTTAAATTTTTCTGTTTTTTTTCTCAGGTTACTTTCAGGCTGGTTGAAACTCTGTCGGTTTGGACTTCTTCACGTTTCGAAGGACATATCGTTATCTTCCTCAGAAAAAAGATAATTGTAAAATCACTTCACGGTTCAGTACATGTCACAATCCTCTTGAGAACTAAAGTTACCATTGTTACACACTTTGCATCAAATTCTATAATATTTAACGAATGGTTCTATAACTTTTCTTAATTCTTCACCTAACTACTATCAAATAGTACTCCACAAGTGTCACACTGGGAATTAAAATAAATAAAACAATATAATTAATAGACTTCCCAAAATAACTGCCCCGAAATCTTACACTGTAGACTCGACTACCTTTAAAATATTGCTAATAAATAGGTACACTGGCAATTTAAAACAAGTTCTTGCATTGCAAATATCTCAAAATATTGCAATATATTGCAAAAGTTCAAATTATTTCTTTGTGAACAGCATTTGATTAAGGACATCCCCTAGAGGAAACAAATAAGAGATCACTTTTTTGTGAAAATTATTGGTAGCGTCAGAGTGTGACTGCCGGGGCCTTCTACTGTTGAAGCTCAGGGAACTGTTAATAGATGGCATTCTTTTTGTAGTTTAATTAGGCGGTAAACTTTAAAATTATTCCAAATAGTTGAGATTAGTTATGATTTCAGGTAAATGAAACACAGAAATAATTGTAAGTCTTTTATAAATTAAGTTTAGAATACGGAGTACCTCAAGGTTCGGTCCTTGGACCTTTGTTGTTCATTACTTGTTAATCCAGAAAATTTGACACTATTTGCCGATAATGTAACGAATTAGTTTAATAGTAATAAGTTATTATTCTTCCGTTTATATGTACTGTACAGGGTGATTCACTTTTTATGATTAGAACTTTAACCATCTATAGATCTCGTCAAAGTAATGTCATTTTGAAGTATACACTTTTTTCCCAAAGGCTTCCTTTAAGCTCTCGAAAAAAACATTTATTTATTTTTAAACTATGAAAGAAAATTTTCTCAAAAACCAAGCATTTTATTTAAAAATAGTAAGAGACCTTTTTGCTGTAGAATAAATCGCAGTGTAAAAAAATATATTCATTTCGAAAAATTTTCAGTGGCGTAGAAATTATATTAAAAATAGGGGTTATCAGAGCCCCTTACGGACGCCTATGATTGATCTGTTTTCACAATAATTTATAAAATCTATGGAGCTTTTCGTTCGTACACTTCATAATAAATATAAAACCATAAATAAAAACCAAAAAAGTTTTTTTTAAGAGCTTATATCTCAAAAAGGAAGCCTTTGAAAGAAAAAGTGTATACTGCAAAATAACATTATTTTGATGCGATCTATCGTCCTAATCATAAAAAGTGAATCACCTTGTATATGTAAAAATGTTTAACTACAAAAATGCTGTTTTTACATAATTTTTATTCTAGAATAAGATACAGTATATTCTTTTTGAGGATCATGTTCAGTATTTTTAAAGTATAAAAAACGGTAGGGCAAAAAAGAGTTGATTCCAAATAAGAACAGAAAATAGTGTGGTGCCATTGAAAAAAACAAAATTGGTTGCCTTGGCAAAAAAATTACCAAAACATGCAAAAAACTTGTGTCTGAACAATTTTCTATACAGGGTGTTTTAAAAAAGTTATCAACATTATTTCATGCATATGGATATCCAGCACCAGTTCACTGCAGTCTTTTTACATCAGTTCAGTCCAGTATGTGTCAAACTGTTAAGAGCTGTGGGGGATTTTACCCAAGACGTGGACCAATTAAATCACACTTCCAGTTCAAATTAAAAATTAAACAGTTGTCACTACCACTTACGGATTTTACTTGCTAGAGTGCACTTTAATTTCGCTGAGTAATGCCTTTGCTGGGCGCGGGAAAATGTGCCCTATTAAGGAAAACGCAAACCATTTTATTAAAGAGGTATGTCCGTACCCTTCAAATGATACATCGGGGATATAAATGCAAAGAAAAAACGGACGGCCCTCGTTCTGTATCCCTTAACAGGAATTTACAAATTCGCTTGGATTAAAAAGAGTATTTATCCGGTAGCAAATTAAAAATTCGCACCGTGGAGAATAGTATGCTTCACCATTTTAGACAAGCTGAATCCGATTTCATATTCTTAAAGTCCAAAAGTGGTAGGAGTATTAGAAACACAAATTTTTGGCAATTTTTTTAGTTTTAAGAAAAAAAGGACTTTTTTGTCTAAAAGTAGCTTCTTTTATGTTTTTTGACGTACTGACTTGGTTTATGAAGTCTAAAAAAATTAGAACAAAGGAATTGGGCCAATTTTTGACCATATTTCTCCGGAAAAAGGATAATTCTCTATAAGAATCAATTTTTATGTTTGTTGACATACTGACTTAGCTTTTTGTTATCCTGAAGATTAATAAAGTTTGTTTGATGACAGAATAACATAAAAATGATATAACCCGTTGAAAATATTGTAAAGTACCCATCAAATCTGAATAGTACCTTAAAAGTTTTATTACAAATTTGAAATGTTGGCGACAATGCTCATAATTTTTCTGTTATATGTATAATAAAGTCAACATAAAAACAAAAATTAAGCACCATCCACCAGCACTTAAATATTTAACCACACTTTGATTTAAGTTCTTCAGCGGTTGTGTTCTGAGGTTTCAGATTTGTTGAAAAACAACAAAATAAACCGAGGAATCTGGGGTACGTGAGAATGTTAGATTACTTATACACTGTAGGTGCTTAGCTAGAAGACAAGAGATGCTTCTACAATGTAATTTACGACTGCTGCACTACGAATTAGAGGAACTTCTAAACTATTAAGGTTGAGTTGGTGTCAAAGCAACACAACTGCATTGCAAATCTGCATTTTGCATACCATTTAAGAGATTATTATGAATTAGTCACAAAATTATGAAAATAATTTGTGCCATTTTCAAAATATTACCAATTTATTTACGCGAGATTGTAAGGCATTCGTAGAAAAATGTATTGTCACTTATTTCTAAATCAACAGTTAAATTAATTATTTATATTGTTTTAAAATTTGACAATATACATGGCGTTACAAGTATTACTGCCTTAAATTTAACAGACGATAGAATACATTAAAATAAACAAAAAATTTTATATGACATGAACCATTTCCGAGAAAAAAATTATCCAAATATCCAACTTGATGTACAAAAGTTCGATTAATTAAGGACTATTGACATAACTGCGTACATAGAATACCATAAAATACAATGTTTGTCACTTTTTTGAACTTTTTTATGCATAATTCTAAAAAATAATTAGCGTTGTAATAAATTTAAAAGTCGATAAAATTCATATCGAACATTGTGACAACGGCGCGGCGAATAACACGAGGTACTAAGTTGTCCAGTAATAGGCAATTCAGTTGGTATCTGGAACTGAACCGTGTCTGAGTGTTTCTTGCGTACCACTATTTCCTCTTCTTGAGGTGTTTTCCAGCAGGTGCGCGAACATTGGAATCGAAGGTGTCGTGCGTGCATCGAAATTGGTGATGGACATTTTGAGCATGTGTTGTAGTTTGTTTTGTACTTGTGCGTTTAAAAATTACTGAATTTTGCTCTTTGGTAAGTACTTAAATTATTTTTAATACGTTTGATTATTTGGATGACGCAAATCTTTGGGTACTTTAATTACATATTTTTCAAATACATAATTTGATTAAGTTCCTATTTTAAGAGGTTCATAATTTAAAATTCGAGCTAAAATTTAAGCACAATACTATTTTCGAAGTACAAAATCGATACATTTTATGTATTTAAAAACTGGAAAACAATTGTCTTGAAATTTACAAAATGTGTCATAATAATAGTTGTTTACATTTTTTCCGAAGGACAAGTCTGCCGCGTGCACACGTGGTGTGTAGCATTGGGTTAAGCGCTGTTGTCACGTTGTGTTGAATCTCCCCAATATTAATACTCGCTGTATTTTGAAAACTGTTAATCTTACGCCCCTGTAATATACAACTTTTTTGTTCATTTATGATTACTCATGTTGAAGTAATGACAGTCAAATCAGTCAGTCCAATTTTTATGTCCCCATAAAAAAATCGAGAGGGTTTAAGTCAGGAGACCGGGGTGACCATGTTGTCGGTTGTCCTCAGCGCTTTTTGAACTTCATTAAGGAAACTTCGAATATTTTGTAGAAAAAAAGAAGTTGAGCCTCATGCAATATGCGCCACTTACTGATACGGAGATTTTTGGCTGCTGCGATATAATGTAAACTTTTCACGTACTCGTTCAGCCACCGCGGTAAAAGATAACAGCATTTGGCACATCTCTACAAGTTTAAAGCTGCTAATGCATTGTATCTAGCTTCGCTATTAATTGAAACAGTATACATTAATTCTTCACTGCTATTACACATACGCCATATTGAACACTTACAAGGCTGATGTAAACATTACACCACGGTAATAAGAGCAATACCAAAACCACAGTAATACGGAATAAAGAGGAATTTTTAAAGAAACGCACAAAAATCTTATTCTGCAGCGGGCTTCATGTTTCCATTTAGTGTTTCTGCGGTTCAAATACATACAAATTCACAACTTATCCAAAAAAATTTGGGAATAGATGCGGCATGAGAAATGGAGTCAATATTGTAAAAAAAAATTTTGTAAAATCCTTATAGTTTCTGAGAAAAAAATTATTGAAGTTATAGCACATTAAACCACTACATAGCTGGACAACTGTAGTCTCTAGCGTCATTACGCGTGGAGAGCCATGTGACTCCTAATACTGAAATCCGTCGTTGCGGTAGTTTTTACCTATTATCTGTGGTAATTACATCAGTTTTTTAGTAGTTAGTGTCAAAAATGGCTTGCGTGTATAGCAACTCAGAGTTGATGGATATCGTTTTAATTTATGGTGAACCAAGACAACATTTGTATTATGGTGAAGTATTTGTGTTATGGTGAAGCAAGACATCATTTGTGTTAGTTCGTAGAAAGTGAGTAAGACGGACCCAAATGTGTTTACACGTGAGTGGATAAAATTTTGAACAATTGCTGTTGCAGCATCGGGTATGTCAAATGATTTTATTATTTAAAAACACAAATTAATTTTATTAATAATTAATAAAGGCAAAAGCATTTGAATTTGCCGATATAAAATAGCTGCGATAAAATTCTATTTACATATTTCTTTCCTTGCGAAAGTTTTTGTCCGTTTTTATCACGCCGCCATACCGGTCGCATTGTGCGAGGTCAGGTTTTACAGTGGACCAGTTTCCAGTGCCGTGCAGAAGTATATTTTTAAATCAATTTCGAACTTACCTTTTTGATTTTTTCTTTACAAAATTGTATTTGTAAGGGTCCCCTGTACATCCAGATTTTTTTTTTTTTTGATAAGTTCTGAATCACCCTGTACATTTATTTATTTGGTTTTGTAAAAGACGTAAACATGTTTTCATAAACAACGAATCTACTCGTTTACTTTATGATATTACTATTGTTTTAAGCGTTTTTCAAATATTTGAGATAAGCTCAAGACGAATTTTAGCAAGACATTACGTTTCTGAGTTTATATTTCAAAAGGACCCCATGTTAAACATTAATTGATGTTAATTAAGTAATCTGCGTTCCAGTCCTCGATTAATAAACAAAGAATATCATGCTCCTTGCTTTTATTAAAGCAAAATTCAAGATTTTGGCGGCTGGCGCACGGCGGTACGAAATTTACTTTGCTTAAAGCAGATATCACGATAAAACAAAAATATTCAGGAACGAGTTTTTTTTCGTTTCATCTGGGATTATTAGACAGTCATAAATATTAAACAGTTTGCTATAAAGGATGTTCGCTTTCTCTCCCGGTGTATATGTATTTTTTTCTGATGTATTTTCAGATACAATAGAAAACCTATTTGTCACACATTTCTAGGGGTTTTTGTGCTTCTCCATTTAATCGTTAAAAATGTTTTGTGTAAAATATTTACAAATTATTTTTTAGACCGCAGTGGAGTAATCTAACGATTTATGGTTTTTGAGTCGAACAAATTCAATTTTTCTTATCGTAATTCACTTGAATGTCAATTGACTGAAATACATGTGATTAAAATTCAATAATTGGTACTTTCGCATCCACGATAGTGAAAATTCGAAATATTTGGAATTATTCAATTTTCGTGGCTGAAAGGTTGAGATAGGTACAGAATTTTCGAAGCCGAGAGAGCTGCGCCAACCAAATTTGGACAGGACATAGCTAATACATTGCGAAACATCGCTTTAATATTAAAAATGTTGTCACCGCCGTTCTTGGTGATGAAAATTCAAAATATTTGGAATTATTCAATTTTCGTGACTAAAAACATAGATAGGTATTGAGTTTTCGAAACCAAGAGAGTTGCACGAACAAAATATTTACAGGACATAGCTAATATAATGCGAAACATCGCATTAATGTTAAAAATGTTGTCACCGCCGTTCTTGGTGGTGAAAATTCGAAATATTTGAAATTATTCAATTTTCGTGACTGAAAACGTACACACTAACAAAATTTGGACAGGACATAGTTAATATAATGCGAAACATCGTCGTACTGTTAAAAATGTTGTCGCCACCGTTACTGGTGTGTCTTCAACGAAATTTTAGCTAATGGGTTAGGTTCTTTTAATTGCAAAGAAAATATAAATATGCATTTCTTTAAAGTTAAATTATGATGTATCTTTTTCTTATTTTAAACTGCAATATCATTTTATGTATATGACTGCATTAAACGAAAAATTATGAAAATATATTTAATATAATATTAAGTATATTACAAGTTATTTGCAAATTACAATAAAGAGAGACTAAATTATTACATATATTACAAGTTTGACTACATTCACTACTACGCATTTTTTAACTTATAAAAAGTATTTAATGTAAAGTATTATTATAATAATAATATTAATATTTATTTTATATTTTATTTTTAATTTTGTTTGTGTAAGTATTTTTTTGTGTGTAATGATTAAATATTATTTGTGTAATTTTGAATATTCGTTTGGGCGCCTTTTGTTGTGTAAAATGTTATTTGTGTGTATTTAAATCAAAATTTTCATTGATTGTAGGTTCTCTTAATAAAATTTAATAATTACAATGACAAATATAGACGAATTGTATTTTCTTACCTTCGTTTTGCTACACTCTCCTCCGGCAGCTTTACCTTGCACGAATAATGTTAACAGTGTAGGTTAATTTTTTACAGTATAGATAGGAATGTTTATTGATAATTTCTACACTGTCCCTAAAAAACATCAATTGTTCAATTAACAGCATGAGATCTTACCTCAGAGAAGCGGTTCTATGTTATTTTAAATTTACCTTTACTATTCATTTTTTTGTAAGAAGCATTGAATAAAAGCAAAATTTTAACTATTTTCACAATATGACATTTATTAAGTATTAATTTTTAAATTCCGAACAATATGGTGATAAACACAGAAACTAGATTTTTTTTATAGACTTTTACATGACTAAATATCGGAGAAACTCCTTAACTCTATCTAACATGATATGAAAAGTATTTGGTTAACCAATTATTAATGTTTTAAAAGTTTTATGAAACAAATTAACTTATATTACGAACATCGAAACTAAACTAAATCTTAAACTAGGAAATGTTCAAAACTGTCATTTTTAATTTTACCCATTGAAATTGTTTATGGTTTGAACTGAAGTTTTCTATTTCACAAACTGTTTTTAGTTCAAATTCGCAACACTTTACTTTATGTTTTTGGAGAATACGCTTATGCTTATGCAACTGGACTTACGTTTATTTCGTTCTGCATCTGAATTTTCGATCGTCACTCTAACCTCACATTAGTTGTGGTTTGTCAGCTGTACTCGTTCATTGAAGATGGCTGTTGGGTCTGAGTGGATTGCTTCCTGGTGTTTTTGATGTTATTTTCGGGAGCCACAGGACAACATGCAACCCTCACCAGTGTCTCTGTTGTTTTCCGGTACAAGGTAAATTTTCTGATTTGTCCCTTTTTTATTGGTCACTCTTACCATGATATTATTTTCTAACTGCGCAATTTCTCCCACATATTGCGATGAATTTTATTTTAATTAACTTACGGCGTAATTTATATTTTATAACTGCGTAGTAAATTTTATACATCTTAAACTAATTTACAATAAATTTTTATATGACATTCTGCATGACAAATTTTTATAACAAACTTCTAGCCTGTGTTTTCTGATACTATAATATTTGAATTTTCTTTTGTACTAGATTATTTAACGTTTAGTTATTCGTAAAATTGTTAAATTGGCCCTTCTTGTGGCATTTTTCTTTTACTTTCATGCTTCTAGTTCGAACCTAAACTTTATTTTCTTGACATGCTTCTCGTTTACAATGTATTAGTTAAATTTTGACTGATAATGTTTTAGTTTTTATATGAAATAACTGAAAGGAGATTTTTATTTTTCTTTAAAAGTAATTTATGTCTTTCTTAGAGTCTACATTATAATTTCATGAAATTTTCTCTGCTATTACTCGGTGTCGTTTCTTGAGATACAGTGTGTTCATTTCAGTATATAACATCATTTGGTAAGACTTTACAGAAAACTTTTAGCAATAATTTGAATTAATTTAAAATCTTTAAAGTACAATATAGGAATAATAACAATTGTGGAAGAAAAATGTGTGTTTAAATGAAAAAATATGAAATAATATTGACAACAATTAACTCGATTTTCTATATAAAATACAACAAAAATTCATTAAAATCATTTCATTCATATGGTTTAGCGGACACAAACACTCATTGACTTATACTTTTGATTGCTTTTATGTTCTGTTTTATATTTTCATAAAAAATATAGGTGCCGATTTGTTTTAGTGCAGAGTTTTGTGCAAAGGTTTAAATGCTGCTGATAGGAACTATTGTCAGAGAAATTGATGAAATGGCGGTGAGTAATCGCGTATTTTTAATAGTCACGCGTTTGATTTTTTACGGAAACAATGGCAGCATTGGAGATTTAATATGCGAGACTAATAGGGTTTTCAGTAACTGCGCTTTGATCTAATCGATGTTCCTTAACTGTATTTTAAGCTCGACGGCGAACATTGATTTTTTGAAATTATAGAGGATTTAAAATTCGCGTGGGACGAAAAAATGTAATAATGGAAGTATAAAAAATTATATTTTTTTTTCTAACAACGTAAATAAATTTGTATAAAAGGAAAATTGTTTGGCCTCATTGGAAATATTCTAGAAAATGGTGAATGCGCCAATGTTAATAATAATATCATTTTTTAGTCCTATATAATAAGTAGTACATTTATTTAGTAGCTGCTATTAAAATACATTCAGAAAATAAATTTTGGAAGAAAATATTATGCTCTAGGACTAACACAATCTATAATAATCAAGTATAATTGCATAATATGAATATAAAATTTATTTGTAATTTACCTCAGAATTATTCAAGCGTAATATAAAAAAATGTTTTATACAGGGTGTTTCATAATAGTGTGTCTTTATTCAGGGGGGTGAATCTGCGCATGATTTTACGTAAAAAAGCTTAAAAAACCATATATGCTTCGTAACCATGGTACAGGGTGTTAAAGTTTTAATAATTTTTCTGTTCTTTCTTTATATCTCCCACAATTTTTGCGATATGTAGCCCACATTTGGAACGTAGGCTAACTTAGAATACCTGCATAATTAACCTTGCCTAATAGTCGTCACGATCTACAGGAAGATACATTTTCTGGGGCCGGGCCTCTTTTCAGCCCCGCCTTATTTTTGTTCTGTACACCACTGGTCTTTTCTAGATTAAGGGTTTAATCCCCTGTTCAAATTAAAAACTTTTTTGTCTCTTGCAATGTTTTCGCATCTGGGGCCGTTTTCGTGCAAGGAAATTAAAAATGATTTTTTTTAGCTCGTTAAATTATAAGCCGGATTTCGAAATACTCTAGAAGGTTCTAGAAAAGACCAGTGGCGTACCGAAAGAAAGTTTGCGGTTCTGGAAGGAGACGCGTCCCCAGAAAAGTATCACCCTGTAGATCGTGATAACTATTAGGAAGGGCTGATGATGCAGGTAATCTAAGCTAGCCTACGTTTCAAATTTCAGCTACATATCTCAAAAACTGTGAGAGAAGCAAAGAAAAAACAGAAAAATTTATTGAAACTATAATCTGCACTATTACGAAACACTCAAACAATTTTCAAAATAGATTTGCAATAAATGTGTGACAGGAATTTTAGGGGACCAGTTACTTGGACCAATTCAGTTTCCCGTTTGCCTGAATGCAGAAGGATACTTAAACTTTCTGCAAAATGATCTAGAAGAACTATTGGATGATACACCGTTAAACGTAGGCTTAACGTTACACTATAACAAGATGGGGCCCCACCTCACTTTACCCATAATGTCATAAATTGGTTAAACGCTCTCATTTTCCTGGCAGGTGGATAGGTAGAACTGGCCCCATTCCATGGCCACCTCGATCTCTAGACCTAAATCCTCTAGATTACTTTCTGTGGGGTAGGATGAAGGCTGTAGTTT
>NW_019416641.1:211545-250016 GCF_000390285.2 Anoplophora glabripennis | reverse complement strand
GAATAAACGCTATTCATTCATTACTTGTTACAATTTTTACTATTTAGTATTTCTAACACTCATACATATTTTCAAATTCATCAAATATTGTATATCATATAATTATTTATAAGATTAATAATATGAATATCATATTTAAATGGAAAATAATATGTATTACGTTACAAATATATTGATTTATATTTATAACTGTATCTTCATTAATGTAGCTTCAATAATAATAACTATATATAACTATATTTATATCAAAAAATTATTTAGAACTAGAATATAAAATGTTATAAAAGGATACGCATAGATAATCAACCAAAATATTAACTAACCGAGTTTTCGCGAACGTGCGCTTATGCGAATTACTTGTTATAACTTGTTTAAACAAGCGCAACGGATTAGACTGCAGCGATCGGGTGTCGCATGGATCATTAGTTTATTGTCTGGCATCAGGAAATAACAGTGAACATTTGACAAATAACGTATAAAAAATAAATAATACATTTTCTACAATATTTATTTGTGCTGTCATAGTACAACAATCCATTATTAGTCTGTAAACAATCATGCAACGTATGTGCATATTCAAACTGCAGGTAAGTTTTCGAAAAATATTCTTGTGTTATTCGTTATTTAATACAATATTTATTATTCCCAATAGCTAGTATGTACATGATAGTATAGTAAATATCGAATCATCATAATACCAATACCATCATCAATACCTCCGGCAGAGCCTGTATTGTTACAACATCTTATGCGCGTTAAATGGCAAATCGATGAATGGTCTCAAGCAAGATCTGCAAGCATAACATCTTTCGACCCAACACAATATGGCTGGATATTAAAAAATAATGTATTGCGCTACAATTATTTTGAAGGAGATACGGCTATGGAAATGTTACAAAAATTCATATGTTCCTGCAGTGGAAAGTTACCCTGCAGCGATGAAGACATTTGTTCTTGCTTATCACAAGGCTTCAAATTTTGCGATCTTTGCAATTGCTCTATAAAATGTCAAAATGCAGAAATACAAACTGATGATACTGATTCGGAGACTGAAAATTGATTTTTTATTAAATAAGTAGTTAAGTTTATATTTAAATGTAAATATATTTTTTTGTATTAATAAATACCTTTGATATATGCATTTTTTGTAATGTTTAATTAATTTATTTTTCATTTAAATATCATATTCATATTATTAAATCTTATAAATAATTATATGATATACAATATTTGATGAATTTGAAAATATTTATGAGTGTTAGAAATACTAAATAGTAAAAATTGTAAAAAGTAATGAATGAATAGCGTTTATTCGATTATATGCACGACAGCGCTATATCTACAATAGCGATACGTAGGGGTGGCGAGTGGGCACTAGCGGCCGAAATTCAACTGCAAATTTAACGGGTTAAAAAAAAGTGGCGGGTTTAAAAATAATACTACATTAAAGTACAACGTTCCGAAAGCTTTGGTAGGAGGTGAGATATGAATTTTTAAAGTTGGCAACTTTTAGCCATTTCTCGACCTTAAATCGCCCCTAGCTCGAAAAGGAAGCATTCTACGAAAAAATGTCAAGAGACAAAAAGTATTTATTTTTGCCCAATTTACCTTAGAAAATTGTTTGCAGATTTTTATTTTGCAACTTTTTTGTTAATAACATATTACCTGCCACTCGGACACAAAGATGTTACTTAGGTTTTTTGTTCGCAATAACTCTATGCATCGATTACAAAAGGTTTCATTCTGGCCTCTCCTCGTGGTCGGTGACCTTGATTTTCTAAGCATCTCTTTAGGGGTGGACCGTTCGTCTAATAGTCCAGGGATCCAAGTGGAAGTCATCCCTTCTAGGGGGTGAAAAATAAAATATTGAAAATAACCCCAGGAATCGATAAAGCAATCAATTTTAAGCAAAAAGTAGCTTATGAACATTCTATTTTTCGAGTTGATTGAAAATGTACACTTTTTATTAAAAATAAGACATTTTTCAGTAGTTTTTCACGAATAACTCGGAAAATAGACATTCTATGAAAAAATACATTACGAAGAAAATGAAGCTTATGGAAAATGATTGATTTATTTTTCATTTATGTAGGTGCAATAGCTGCTGAGATACGGCTGGTAGAAGATAATTTCATGTCCGCCAGAAACTAAATTGGAAGTATTTAACGTAAAATAACTAAAAAAATTATATTTTTCAAGAAAAATGCACAGAACATTCTTTAAAGTACTTTAAAAAATTTTTAAAATGAACTTGATTGTGTCATTAGCATAAAAATTAACAGTTATGATCAAAATAAAACTGTTAATTCGCTTTTTCAGAAAAAAACTTTTCACGAGATTTAAAATTGAAGGTAATCGTTCTACAATTTACATTGTTTATGTGCTAACAATATATTATACAAGTTTAAGCGGATTCGAATGCATATTTTTGAAAATATTACGTTTTGATTGAAACAATTTTTGAAAATAACTAAAAAATAAAAAGATACGAAAAATATTCAAGTCAAGAGTACAAAAGTTTAGATTTAGTTTCACAGAATATTTTGTTTTTCTTTTATTTATGTAGGATAAGAAGTTGGCCGCTGAGGGCGAAGGTCGTGTTTATCACCCTTTAACCGCAAAAATCACAAAAATAACGTGTTAAAAAATATTCAATTTTACAGCAGTTTGAGCTGTCGAAATTTTCCGTAAAATCGTTTTTCAATAGTCTTCAATAGCTTTAGGATTATGTATTAGAAGTTATCGTTAAAAAAATAACTTTGAAGCATTTATAGGTATACATAATAAAATAATATACAGGGTGGTTCAAAATGACCTCCGTAAATTCAGGGGGTGATAGTACGACCAAAGAGAAGAATTTTTTGTCTTATGAACTATATGTCTATATCCTCTTGTTTTCGAGATACAGAGCGACAAAATAAAAATTTTTAAATATAATTTTTACGCAAATTTCCAAACGGTGCGAAATATGTTTATGAAATTAGATATTCCGGGGCTTTTAAGGACGCCAAATACGGTGCTCTAATTATTTTTGTGTATATTTTATAGAGGGCGCTAGTTATACTACAGTCGTATTACATTTTAAGTTCTAATTCTTTTGAGGTTAGGTTTTTTCGCATTCGGGCTCCAATTTCTAATGCGCAATTTTATTTTCTAAAAATAATGTACTCTTGTTAGAACTTCCTAATGTGAACGGTTTTCGAGATAAAAGGTTTTTAATTTAACTCTTACAATATTACGGTGTAGAAAATAAGTGACTTTTCTCAAAGTAGGCTTGTATCAAAAGTTATTGATGGATGTCTCATAAAGAACGCATACATTCTTAGTAATATTTTAAACTCTAATTAACTTTATATCAAAATTTTAGTGACTGTAAATAGTCATTCTAACTACAGTCACTAACAACCACTAAAATTTTGATATAAAGTTAATTAGAGTTTAAAATATTACTTAGATAGTACGCGTTGTTTATGAGACATCCATCAATAAGTTTTGACATAAGCCTACTTTGAAAAAAGGCATTTATTTTCTTCACCGTAATTTTGTAAGAATTCAATTAAAAACCTTTTTTCTTAAAAACTGTCCACATTAGGAAGATCTAACACGAGTACATTATTTTTTGAAAATAAAATTGTACATTAGAAATTGGAGTCCGAATGGTAAAAAACTAACCTAAAAGAAAATAGGACCTAAAATGTAATAGGAATGTAGCGTAACTAGCGCCCTCTATAAAATATAAGAAAAATAATTAGACCAGCGTATTTGGTGTCCTTAAAAACCCCGGAATACCAAATTTCATAAAAATATTTCGCATTGTTTGGAAATTTTTGTGAAAATTTTATTTCAAAAATTTTATTTTGTCGCTCTGTATCTCGAAAACAAGAGGAGATAGACATATAGGTCATAAGACAAAAAATTGTCATACTATCACCCCCTGAATTTACGGGAGGTTTTGCTGAAACACCCTGTACATATGTATATTTGAAAATTTAAAATTATGACTGCATGAAAAAAATATTGAGAAATAATTATTTTGAATATTGCATAAATTACAGTAAATTGCGAGAAAAATATGTATTACGAAAAAAAAATTATATTTCATTTTAAATAATTTAAAAGCAATTTTTTATATTTTGTCATCGGGGGTGGTTTTTAAGGGTTAAGACAATAAATTGTATTATAAACAGGTCGTTTCAAACACTTAAAAAATATATTTTTTAAATATTTTGTTATTAGGTATAGTTTTTTAAGGATTGAAATATTGTAATAAATTATTTATAATACCATAAACTATTGAAAAGATTTCTATCTATAATATATGCGCCAAAAAATTTTTATATCATTAAGGATGATTTTTAAGAGTTGAAACTGTATAGAAATAACGCAAATTAGAACCCACAATATAAAACAATATTTATTCTATTAAGATATGATTTTAGTATAAAACCTATTTTTATATTTATTCAGTTTTTTAGCAGAAGGGCTGGTTTTCATCCCCTAAAAATAAAAACCGCATATCAAGCATATATAACTTTTCATCTACAGGGTAAAATAAGCTTAATTCCAAATTTTCATAAAAATCGGATCTATCCGAAAGTATTCGGAGGTTTTACCCTATTTTCTCTTCGTTCCCTGGACTACTAGTAATCGAGAAATTAACAGCATTCGTAAATGAAGCTTTCGAAAAAGGTGAATATATAGGCTCTCAGTTTTTAGATCTTACTAAAGCATTTGACTGTGAATCAGATAATATTCTGATGGATAAATCATATTGGTTTATTGTAGGCAGCGTAGAATTAATTAAATCATATGTGACAAACCATCAACAATATGTGGAGTATAAAAACGAAAAATCCCGAAAAGTCTCGACACAAAATTGAAAAAATGCGTTTGTCATATCGGCAAATGTCATCCTTATTTCAGATATGTGAGTGAATTTTCCTTAGCAGCTTCGTACATTACATTTATATCATTCAGTTCATGAATCCTCAATCTGTAGCGTAACAGCAATCCTGAAAATTTCCCTTTGTGCTAATAATAAAGCCGTAAATGCTTTTTATCGCACGTTCATCACCCTCTATAAAATCGTAGGTTAGCAATAAACCTGTGGAATGACGGGGGAATGGGGCTATCAAATGACATTGCCCTAGCTCAGGCACGGCATTGTCGGCTTTGAGGAAATGCTCGCGGCATTAACATGGCGTCTTGAAGATCATCGCGAAAATAGTTTTAGCTTTTACGTTTAATGGATATCGCTGTTATTATACACACGCAAATAGCGTCAGATAGCTGAAAGTTGCTCATTAACGATACAATGGCCAGCACGAACTACGGATTCGAATTCAACAGGTTTATTTATATATATAAGTGAACGACTCCTTGTACCGAATAACAAATAACAAATGCTACTGTTTAAAAATGTTTGTTCATGAAACAAAATGTGTTTTGATTTCAAATTGTAAAATCTAGAATGCCCTGAAAATTTAGAAGTCTGATTTTTGTCATCAGTAAAATCATTTCATTTTTGTACCTGACGTCACGTTATTCAGAACTTTATCAAAATGAAAGCTGATTATTTGTGTAAAATATCAATGTCTTAGGCCTATTCAAATTTTTACCCTGTATGTCTAACATGAAATTTGATCAAAACCTGAAAGAGCAATCATTTTTCTATTAATTATGTATTCTTGTTTCATTTCGGTATCTCGATTAGTTTTCGAGAAAAATCGTTTCAACGAACCCTATGTTTTGATAATACGAGAAATTAAAAGCGAAACAAACCAAATGTTTCTTCGTGTTATTACAACAATTAACAATAAAACAAATAAAATACGTAATTATGATTTNATTTTTATGAAATTAGATATTCCGGGGCTTTTAAGGACGCCAGACACGTTGGTCTAATTATTTTTTGTATATTTTATAGAGGGCGCTAGTTATACTACAGTCGTATTACATTTTAAGTTCTAATTCTTTTGAGGTTAGGTTTTTTCGCATTCGGGCTCCAATTTCTGATGTGCAATTTTATTTTCTAAAAATAATGTACTCTTGTTAGAACTTCCTAATTTGGACGGTTTTCGAGTTAAAAGGTTTTTAATTTAACTCTTACAATATTACGGTGTAGAAAATAAGTAACTTTTCTCAAAGTAGGCTTGTGTCAAAACTTATTGATGGATGTCTCATAAAGAACGCATACATTCTCAGTAATATTTTAAACTCTAATTAACTTTATATCAAAATTTTAGTGACTGTAAATAGTCATTACAAACTACAGTCACTAACAAACACTAAAATTTTGATATAAAGTTAATTAGAGTTTAAAATATCACTTAGAATGTACGAGTTGTTTATGAGACATCCATCAATAAGTTTTGACATAAGCCTACTTTGAGAAAAGTCATTTATTTTTTTCACCGTAATTTTGTAAGAGTTTAATTAAAAGCCTTTTTTCTCGAAAACTGTCCACATTAGGAAATTCTGACACGAGTACATTATTTTTAGAAAATAAAATTGTACATTAGAAATTGGAGTCTGAATGGTAAAAAACTTACCTAAAAGAAAATAGAACCTAAAATGTAATAGGAATGTAGCGTAACTAGCGCCCTCTATAAAATATCAAAAAAATTATTAGACCAGCGTATTTGGCGTCCTTAAAAACCCCGGAATACCAAATTTCATAAAAATATTTCGCATTGTTTGGAAACTTTCGTAAAAATTTTATTTCAAAAATTTTATTTTGTCGCTCTGTATCTCGAAAACAAGAGGAGATAGACATATAGGTCATAAGACAAAAAATTGTCATACCTGAATTTACGGGAGGTCTTGCTGAAACACCATGTACATATGTATATTTGAAAATTTAAAATTATGACCATGAAAAAAATATTGAGAAATAATTATTTTGAATATTGCATAAATTACAGTAAATCGCGAGAAAAATATTACGAAAAAAAAATTATATTTCATTTTAAATAATTTAAAAGCAATTTTTTATATTTTGTCATCGGGGGTGGTTTTTAAGGGTTAAGACAATAAATTGTATTATAAACAGGTCGTTTCAAACACTTAAAAAATATATTTTTTAAATATTTTGTTATTAGGGATAGTTTTTTAAGGATTGAAATACTGTAATAAATTATTTATAATACCATAAACTATTGAAAAGATTTCTATCTATAATATATGCGCTAAAAAATTTTTTTAAGGTCAAAGAAACTACTAATGTTATATTTATATCATTAAGGATGATTTTTAAGAGTTGAAACTGTATAGAAATAACGTAAATTAGAACCCACAGTATAAAACAATATTTATTCTATTAAGATATGATTTTAGTATAAAACCTATTTTTATATTTATTCAGTTTTTTAGCAGAAGGGCTGGTTTTCATGCCCTAAAAATAAAAACCGCATATCAAGCATATATAACTTTTCATCTACAGGGTAAAATAAGCTTAATTCCAAATTTTCATAAAAATCGGATCTATCCGAAAGTATTCGGAGGTTTTACCCTATTTTCTCTTCGTTCCCTGGACTACTAGTAATCGAGAAATTAACAGCATTCGTAAATTAAGCTTTCGAAAAAGGTGAATATATAGGCTCTCAGTTTTTAGATCTTACTAAAGCATTTGACTGTGAATCAGATAATATTCTGATGGATAAATCATATTGGTTTATTGTAGGCAGCGTAGAATTAATTAAATCATATGTGACAAACCATCAACAATATGTGGAGTATAAAAACGAAAAATCCCGAAAAGTCTCGACACAAAATTGAAAAAATGCGTTTGTCATATCGGCAAATGTCATCCTTATTTCAGATATGTGAGTGAATTTTCCTTAGCAGCTTCGTACATTACATTTATATCATTCAGTTCATGAATCCTCAATCTGTAGCGTAACAGCAATCCTGAAAATTTCCCTTTGTGCTAATAATAAAGCCGTAAATGCTTTTTATCGCACGTTCATCACCCCCTATAAAATCGTAGGTTAGCAATAAACCTGTGGAATGACGGGGGAATGGGGCTATCAAATGACATTGCCCTAGCCCAGGCACGGCATTGTCGGCTTTGAGGAAATGCTCGCGGCATTAACATGGCGTCTTGAAGATCATCGCGAAAATAGTTTTAGCTTTTACGTTTAATGGATATCGCTGTTATTATACACACGCAAATAGCGTCAGATAGCTGAAAGTTGCTCATTAACGATACAATGGCCAGCACGAACTACGGATTCGAATTCAACAGGTTTATTTATATATATAAGTGAACGACTCCTTGTACCGAATAACAAATAACAAATGCTACTGTTTAAAAATGTTTGTTCATGAAACAAAATGTGTTTTGATTTCAAATTGTAAAATCTAGAATGCCCTGAAAATTTAGAAGTCTGATTTTTGTCATCAGTAAAATCATTTCATTTTTGTACCTGACGTCACGTTATTCAGAACTTTATCAAAATGAAAGCTGATTATTTGTGTAAAATATCAATGTCTTAGGCCTATTCAAATTTTTACCCTGTATGTCTAACATGAAATTTGATCAAAACCTGAAAGAGCAATCATTTTTCTATTAATTATGTATTCTTGTTTCATTTCGGTATCTCGATTAGTTTTCGAGAAAAATCGTTTCAACGAACCCTATGTTTTGATAATACGAGAAATTAAAAGCGAAACAAACCAAATGTTTCTTCGTGTTATTACAACAATTAACAATAAAACAAATAAAATACGTAATTATGATTTAAAGTAATTGTAAGAATCCATCGTTGACACTGATACACTTTACACGTTTTCTGAGAGATCTTCGAGTTTGAAACAACATATTGGGATTGCGTCTGACTTCGTTGGCAGCGATTTGTATTCTTTGCCACAACTCTTCACACGTGCCAATAGATTCTTTGTAAACTATATCTTTCATTCGAGACCATATAGAAAAATCAAGAGGTTTGAAGTCCGGATTTTTGGGTGGCCAAGCAAAAATGCTTACATGGTCAATCCACCGATTTGGAAAAACTGCATCTAAATATGCACGCACTGGCCGAGAAAAATGCGGTGGAGCCCCGTAGTGTATAAACCACATGTATCTTCTTAAATAAAGTGGAACTTCTTCAAGCCGTGGAAGCATTTTTGCTTGGCCATCAGTTCAATCCTCTTCATTTTTTTATTTATTCTCGAATGAAAGATATGGAATAAGAATCTATTGGTTCGTGTGAAGAGTTGTGGCAAAGAATACAAATCGCTGCCAACGAAGTAAAACGTAATCCCAATATGTTGTTTCAAACTCGAAGATCTCTCGGAAAACGTTGTGTAAAGTGTGTAAATGTCAACGGTGGATTCTTCGAACACTGACTCTATATCATTATTACGAATTTCATTTGTTTTATTGTTAATTGTTGTAATAACACGAAGAAACACTTGGTTTGTTTCGCTTTTAATTTCTCGTACTATCGTGTTTCTCGTGTTGGTTAAATCGATTTTTCTCGAAAACGGATCGTGTTACCGAAACGAATCAAGAATACATAATTAATGGAAAAATGATTGTTCTTTCAGATTTTGAATCAAATTTCATGTTAGACATACAGGGTAAAAAGTTATTAACTATCTTTTCGGTAAAATTGGCCATAAGTGGCGCCCTCTATGAGTAACGCTGAAATTGCAACACGCATCTTATTCGTCGCTTAAAAAATATAGTTTCACAAATTTTCAAGTTCCTAACCTACATATTTTCAGAATAATCGCAAAAAAAACTATTTAAAATTTGAACTTTCAACACCCTGTATTTCCGAAACTATCAACTTTCGGATAAGGCATGTTTGCGCCAATATTCACCATTTCACGTGTAGTATCTTCAACTTTCGATTTTCCCATTGTTAATGAACCCTGTATAATACATATTTGGGTGTTTTTAGAATATTTCAACGTATTATTAAATCTATTTTGATGTATTTTGGCATTCTTTTATATATTTTAAAATAATATGTATTCTAAATCTGATTTTAAATATTTTATTGNCCCTGGACTACTAGTAATCGAGAAATTAACAGCATTCGTAAATGAAGCTTTCGAAAAAGGTGAATATATAGGCTCTCAGTTTTTAGATCTTACTAAAGCATTTGACTGTGAATCAGATAATATTCTGATGGATAAATCATATTGGTTTATTGTAGGCAGCTTAGAATTAATGAAATCATATGTGACAAACCATCAACAATATGTGGAGTATAAAAACGAAAAATCCCGAAAAGTCTCGACACAAAATTGAAAAAATGCGTTTGTCATATCGGCAAATGTCATCCTTATTTCAGATATGTGAGTGAATTTTCCTTAGCAGCTTCGTACATTACATTTATATCATTCAGTTCATGAATCCTCAATCTGTAGCGTAACAGCAATCCTGAAAATTTCCCTTTGTGCTAATAATAAAGCCGTAAATGCTTTTTATCGCACGTTCATCACCCCCTATAAAATCGTAGGTTAGCAATAAACCTGTGGAATGACGGGGGAATGGGGCTATCAAATGACATTGCCCTAGCCCAGGCACGGCATTGTCGGCTTTGAGGAAATGCTCGCGGCATTAACATGGCGTCTTGAAGATCATCGCGAAAATAGTTTTAGCTTTTACGTTTAATGGATATCGCTGATATTATACACACGCAAATAGCGTCAGATAGCTGAAAGTTGCTCATTAACGATACAATGGCCAGCACGAACTACGGATTCGAATTCAACAGGTTTATTTATATATAAGTGAACGACTCTTGTACCAAATAACAAATAAGAAATGCTAGTGTTTAAAAATGTTTGTTCATGAAACAAAATATGTTTTGATTTCAAATTCTTAAAATCCAGAATGCCCTGAAAAATTAGTCTGATTTTTGTCATCAGTGAAGTCATTTCATTTTTGTACCTGGCGTCACGTTATTCAGAACTTTAATAAAATGAAAACTGAGTATTTGTGGAAAATATCAATGTCTTAGGCCTAATTCAATTTTTACTTGATTTCAGTTTTTTTTTTTACTTATAATATGCTCCTTCTGTTGAGATACGATATAATGTTATTAAGAAATATTTCACAGAACGAAAAATTGAAAAATTATATAAATAAATATAATCAAGCACATATTTGGTGTTTTTAGAAGATTTCAACGTATTATTAAATCTATTTTGATGTATTTTGGCATTCTTTTATATATTTTAAAATAATATGTATTCTAAATCTGATTTTAAATATTTTATTGTGACCTAATTCATTTTAATGCTTTCTGAAGAAGCCATTTCAATGTACACTGATAAATTTTATAAAAGGTTTGGTGGATTTCGAAGGATTCTAAAGCAGATTAGAGCAACGTTAATGAATTTCGATGCTCTTTAGATTATATGGTGACACATGGTGACACATACGTCATGAAATTAATATTGTGTACATTTATAGGTGGTTTTTGCATATTTATTCCCTCATTAAGGTAATTTAAAGTAGTTTTCGCAATATTCTTGTACTGGATATCCCCAAATAAAATTTAATTGACTTCATGAAATGAAGAATTAAGTATGCGTAAAAAATTTCAGTATTCCACGCCTATTTTGAGAATGTAAAATCAAGTAAGTTATAAAAGTAGACCTAGAAATTCTGAGAAATTTTTCTTAATAATATTTTGTACCATATACAGAAATTACACTACTAATGAATATACTCAAATTTTTCTGAATTTCTAAGGCCTATTAAATTTTACGGATTTATTTAAATGATTTCAAATCAAAGGAGATTTTTGTTTTACGAACGAGTAAGGCAGAATTCTAAATGGTCATTTTTCACATCAACATTTGTTTTTTCTTACAAGAGTCCTTTCATCGGTATGGGGACACGCAATATATTTTATTAAAAAATAACGTAATAACTGTAACAACAAAAAATACTCCACAAAATAAGAAAATAATGAGATAAGACAACGTTGTCTACGTAATTTACTCAGGTTTTTTGGACAATGCTATTTTAGCAAAATTTTACTGCTCAAAATAATGAAGATAGATAATTTATTATCACCATATTGGAAGTGTGCAGATTTATATGCCGAATTAGATTTGATTTGGTTTCCTGTTTTGGAAGATTTAAATAAAAATAGACCTTTTTTATGAAATTTTTCACACCCTGTATCTCGGAAGCTAACGGTTCCTGAAATACGTACATATGAATTTTTTTGTCTATTTGGGGTATTTTTTGCTTTTAATTCTCTTTTTTCACTTTTTTTATAACACCCTGTATTCACAAGTCGTCCATGACTATCTTTTTATTACATAAATCATAAATGACTTCAAAAATCAAAGAATTTCTAATGCTTTTGTGGTTTAAAACTTACTCCTTCAATCAAATGTAATAAATCCGTATCTAAAATTCAACTGAAATATCAAAAATAAATAAATAAATAAAAATACAGAGTGTTTGGAAAAGTTGGTACAAAATTTTAGGAGGTGAAAGTAGAGCCAAGAATAGTAAAAGAAAAGTTTCTATAAACATTGGCCCTCCGGAGCACCATTACTGAGATGGCCCTCCAAAGGGGTCTTATCATTTAGATATTTTTTAAAATAACTTTCTTTCTGATTAAGATAATAGAATAAAAATTGTAGGTAATAATCGTACCATATGGGCCTTTAACTATCATAAGTTTAAACAAAATCGGTTATAAATAAGGATATTTTTGTAACTACCCTTTACAAACATTTTTTGAATTTTTTTTATTCTTTTATTCCTTTGAATTATTATGCAAATAATATTATTTTTTAATGAATTAGACTTTTTTGAAGAATGTTCTGAGCCATATATTATTTGTTTGTTTATAGGAACTTTTTTTATTATTTTTAATTCTACTTTCACCTCCTAAAATTTTGTACCAACTTTTCTACTCACCCTGTATAAATAAATATTCATAAATTCACTAGACTTATTTTATAGAAGGTGTTTCCTAAGTACGGCCCGTACTTCAGTACACAATTACTTATGGTATTTAAAGAAAAAAAGTTCCTATAAAGATGTGGCCGGAAATGCTTAGATTCCGAGATACAGGGTGTTGAAAATTTTAAAAAATATGTTAATATTCGAAATAAATTTGGAACAGTCAATGTTAGGTTCTTAAAATTTGGCAGTAGTTGTACGTTCGTAAAGAGCTGCATTTTTAGTATAAAGTCAATTTTTATCCGATTTTAGCCAGTGCCGTAATTAGGCGTGAGTCAGTTGACGTTTTCGTCATAAAATGTAGAACGCCAATGGATTTTTAAAAATTTGTATTATCTTCGAACTCGCTTAACATTTTACAACAAAAAAGGTGTCTTGAATTTTTTGCCTAATACTAACACATATTTTTTCTGTATTTAACTATGCCTGAGCCAACGCCTTGGAACAGTGTATAAATATAACTAAAGCGAAAGCTCTTTACTTCACGGATACTTAAGACTAAAGACTTTTTTCAGCAAACACCATAAGATTTCCGCTGTATCTTACAGCCAAAGGATGTTCTTCCCCTTGGAATTGCTTTGTTTATATACTCGTTTAATCGCGATACCCGTGGCAGACTCAGTAAATATTTATTTTTTAAAAGATTAACCCCGCTTTTTTCATGGATTGCCCGGATTTTCCGGGGTCATAAGGAGATATAACTCAATTAACATAGTATGCGTGCCTTGCGAAATTGTGAAATAAAAGCAAACATTCTTAAAATTTTAAGCTCAAATCATATTCTGTTGGCTGATGCTCTGGCGTCTCCCCGTTTGTACTAATTCATTTTAAAGATTTGGTTTATTAAATTAACAAACAAATTGTAATGATTAAGGTTACACCGAAAGTTTCCATTTGGGGTGGGAAATGTTGTGCATAATACCAGGTAATGCTGAACCACTCTGGGAACTCAAACAAACAAATGTAAATGCTTTTAAGCCCCCGGCAACTGAGAGATCCGTATTATCGCTAGCTGTTTGCAGCGAGCCCACTGCCTGTTTTCTTAATTAGTTTTATCATGGATAATGTACAGGGTGTCCTAAACTCGATAGTATGGGCCTACACTGAGGATACAAAAAATTTAAATAAAATTTGGGACACGTGGTGTTAAATGGGATGAGATATGCTCCATTTTCAAGTATATAAAGTATTATCTTTAGGATTTGACAGAAACGAGTAATGACGTCATCAATTATATATTTTCCAGAAACATACCCAAATATTTTTTCTGTTGAAAAGCTCTGTTTTTAATTATGCCACTTACCGACTTTATTTTGCAATATTTAAAATAATATTACATACTTAATTTAACATTTTTTCTATCCGTGTCTACAAAATGGAATATTAGCTCGAAAACATGGCGATACCAATATGTAGTGTTATGATAATTTAATTAATTGGCAAATAGAAATTTAACCTGTTAAATGAATTTTGACAGAAGCTTAGCTGCTGTCATAATTTACATTATCGTGTAATTTAAATAACGGAATTCATCATACAAAATTTATGAAATAATATTTATTCAATGTGATATATTACCTGGCGTAACGTTTTTGGTAATTGAATATACAGGGTGTGAAAATATTAAAATTGCTGCGACACGTCCATTTTGTTTTCTGTCTGAAAAAAAAAAGTTACTTATGCTTAGAAATAAAAGACAATTTTGTATTAATTATTTAATTAATTGTTCAAAATGCCACAGGGAAAACTATAAAAAGTTTCAATTTATTTTCACTGTAAAAACTGTTTACAAATAAATGGTATTTTGAAAAATGAAAAATAATTGGTACTGATAACTTTACCAGTCAATATCTTTTAGTCGCTATTCAGTTCTCAAAGAAAAGTGTTTAGCAGAAGTGTGTTTAGTAATTATTAATTCTAAAAATGACTTATTCGAAAGACGAAAGGGTTGAAATAATTTGTCTCTATTTTAAAAACAATGATAATGCACTGCTTACGGCAACAATTTTTAATCAGCGTCACCCAAATAAACACACCTCCGATGTTTATGTTCCAGTTTGGTTCAAAAGTTCTCTCAAACAGGATCAGTGGAAAATAAAAAACGACAATTTCGAAATCCTGTTAGAAATGAGGCTACCGAAATTGCCGTTCTTGGTCATGTGGAAGCGGATCATAATTTGAGCATTCGTAAGCTATCTGAAATTTCGGGAGTTTCTAGCACACATTGTCAACACATTTTAAAAGTTTATAAATACCACCCTTATAAACTACAATTAGTTGAAGCACTGAATGAAGACGATCCTGACCGTCGTTTGCAATTTGCGAAAGAGATGACTTACCGATTGGCAAACGATCAAAATTTTTTATATTCAATATGTTTTTCCGACGATTGCACTTTTTATCTGAATGGCTTGGTTAATCGTCATAACTGCCGTTATTGGAGTGACACCAATCCGACACTATTTAGAGAGGAACACATTTAATGTGTGGGCAGGAATTCTCGGAAATAAGATTATTGGACCATATTTTCTTCCAGGAAATCTTAATGCGGATATGTACCTTGAGCTTTTGAATAACTACATTTATCCAATGATTGTTGAAACTATGGAAAACGATGACAACATTTTAGAAGACAATGCAACAAGATGGCGCACCTTCACATTTTACAGTTGTAGTTCGACAGTTTTTAAATGAAAATTTTCCAAATCAATGGATATGTCGCCGCGGACCTACTGAGTGGCCACCCAGATCACCTGATCTGACACCACTCGATTTCTTTTTATGGGGACATTTAAAGTCTAAAATTTATGCCACTCAGCCGCAGTCTCTAGAAGAACTCAGGCGGCGTAACATTACCCTCGAAATTCTTAACAATGTTCGTCAAAATGTTGAGCAACGTTTCTAAATTAATTAAATGATTATTTTTTCATTATTCAAAATACTTTTTATTTGTAAACTGTTTTTACAGTGAAAATAAATTGATACTTTTTATAGTTTTCCCTTTGGCATTTTGAACAATTAATTAAATGATTAATACAAAATTGTCTTTTATTTCTAAGCATAAGTAATTTTTTTTTCAACAACAGATGACAATCAGAATTAAAAGCACTTTCGAATGAGGTGTCACTCGACCTAGAGTGCCATTTAAGATTAAGAAGCGGGTGCAAAGTTATCAATGGAACACCCTGTATTTAAATTTGTCAATGTTTGAGTCAAAGGTAAACAATTGACTAAATTATGTCTAATAACACAGCCCCAAAAAAAATTCTATACCAGAGACATCTGACTACATAGATCTTGTGTATTTTTGATGCAGAATCCGAATCCATTCATTTTTTAATAAAACGCTAAATTATCCCTTAAAATACGGTGGATAAATAAGGATAAGTTAAAGCTTTATATTGAAAAGCAACAATATGTAAATACTTTGAGACAACATTTTAATAGTATATTACGTAATAAGTGTTGTAAAAAGCATTTTACGCACGAATGGAAAAGTTACGCACGACGCCGCGTAGCGGCGAGTGCGTAATTCTATGAGTGCGTAATTGCATTACACCACGTATTACGTACTACACTTTACCTACGACCACTACTTTAAATACTTAAAAACATATCGTCTGTGATCAATGCAAGATTCCTATTACGTCGTACGGTAAAAAAATCACACAGCTTGGTAAAAAAATCGTACAGTTTTCCTAGTAACCGCCTAGCAACGGTCAATACAAACAGTATTGTATTGGCCGTTGCTAGGCAGTTGCTAGAAAAACTGTGCGTTTTTTTACCGTACGTAATAGGAATCTTACATTGATCGCAGACAGTGTGTTTACTACTACTTACAGTAGTGTAGTAGTGGTCGTAGGTAAAATAATATTTTGAGCATTGGAAAAAAATATATGCAAATTAAAGACACACCTACCCCTACGAGGGGGTTAATACCACATTTGAGATCAAATGATGAATGTTAGAGCAAAATAATATGGAAAACCATAGCCTTGTATTTGATACTGTGGGTTGATAGACAATATACCAAAAAATTAATATAACTTATCCGGTAAAGGGTTGGAAACCACCTATAGATCAGGGTGCGACTTACCCCTTTAAGTCACACATTTTTCTATTCAGTATTTTTGCCTGAACTTTGTTATCGTTAAGTTTTTGGGGTCGCTGATTGCTGAAGTCCGAATACTAAAATTCCTGATTAAAATATGACGGATGTAAAAATCGGAAAGGCATTCGAAATTTGAAGATTATGACTGAAATTTGCTGCTCGGTGGTTTTCAAAGTCGCCAATTATTATGAATATATGGTTTTAATTCGGAAATTCTTAAACATGACACATCTATTATGGCGGATTGAAAAGTACCATAGATATAGGTATTTACCACCCAAAGAAATGCGTTATAAATGTTTAAAAAATTGAGTCATTGAGTAATTAGGCAAATGTCTTAAAATATGAGAAACAAATTTTCAGTGTGCTGTTGATCCTCTTCTTACCCTAGAGTCTTCAGTTGAAGTGACAGTGACGCGTATTTTGTACTTGTTGAACTTTTAGTTTGCACAAATAGGTTTAAGAAAAATAACACTGACTGGTCGTTTTGGTGTAGGTGGAAAAATATCAATAAATATAGAAACAACTAAACTGCTACCATAAATAAGTAACTTGAGACAATAGCTTAGGGATTGAATCATCAGGTTGAGCTAGTCGAGTGGTGTGACGTCACAAATGCTCTGAAAAGGGCACATACCGTTTTAAATATGTTACGAATTAGAAAAGATTTATTACGGTTAATATTAAAGTTGTTGGCATGATTTATAAATTAAATAGTACAGAATGAGCCCGTTGTCAAATTTTTTTCATTTCAACCTCTGTGAAAATAAATAAATAAAACCTTCATTGCCTATTAGAGAAAACACTGAAATATCGTAGCTGTTTTATTAATCGAGATAATCATATTAGCCTTAATTTAAAACAAAATGTATAGTTAACACTACATATTACAAATATGTACCTAATTGGAATTTAGCAAATCTTCTGGCAAAGGAAGAAAGGAAATATATATTTTTATATTAATTTTATCTCAAACTAACATAATCATTGTCTGAAGTCTAAAAGTTCGGGAAATATTTTTGATTTTCACCAGAATGCAATTATGTCAGTGTAAACAAAGTAACAACCAAGCAATTCAATTTGCCAACAATTATATCACCAGGTTTGTATATATTAATCCACTTAAATGGAGTTACATGCATATGTGGGATGTAACAGCTAATTGATGGGTACATTAATAAATGATGTTATAATATAGGAATAAAACATATTGCGATTACTGTTGAAAACAAAATACAATCAAAAGTATGTACGGTTGACGTAACAACAATTTGAATAATTAAATGCGTGCATTCGGTTTGTTTTAGTGAAAATCATTTTGCTAAAATAATGCTCGTAATGTAACAATATTATGATATGACAATTAATTGCTGCAAAGGGTTAGTAGGCCAGTCAAATTATCGAAAATATACACCTCGTTTTTTGGAAAAAATTTAATTCAGTAAACAAAGACATAAAAATTAGGAAAAAATTGAATGAATTACTTTACCCCAACTGAATATTATCAAAATGGCGTCCAAAGCTCGCAAAAATATTTTTTTTTTTTCATTTAAAAAAAACTAAACATTTTAGAAAAGAATGTTTTAGACAAAACTTGTAGAACTTTTTATAAAAAAAAATTGTGCCCAGTCAACTGATAAACAAATAATGTTATAGTTTCTGCAAAAAACGGCTAAAAATAGCATTTTTTTAGAACTAATTAGAATATTTTTGAAATAAAAAAAGATTTTTTTACGAAACTTTCAGAATATGTAGTCCTTGGCAAATAAAATAGGTGCATTCTTGTAAAATTGAAAATTATTTGTTAGTTTTTGCAAAAATTGAGTTTTTCGAAAAAAATACATTATTTTCAAGTTTCAATAAATCATACAGTAATGCACTTACATGACCCATATTGGGCTTAAAATTTTCTCTAAAGCCTGTATCAGACAATGCAATTTTGTTGCACGGATTTGGTTGCCGCGATAGATCCATGAATTTTTTTTTATCAGACTATGCAAATCTGTCCCGGCAACTGAATTGCATGCATTAGAACATGCTCTATTCCGTGCAACAACATTGCAGGGATTCTAGTTACTTTTATGAAGATTTTTTTATTACCAACCTAGCTGTTGTTGGTTGTTGATCATGGTTGTTGTTAGTAACACCGTTGAAGCCACTATTAAAGCTATATAGCAATTTACTTTTAATTTTCATCCATTGGAATGTTTTTCTTGAATAAAAAATAATTGCTTACAAGATACATATAAGAAATTTTACATGTTAAACAATGCACAGTTGGTAACACTACTACTAAACAAATTGCAGCAATTCTGTCCCATTGTGTGATAATAAGCATGCAATTTTATCCCCGCAACAAAATCCCCGCAATTTTGTCGCTGCAACTAAATTGCATTGTCTGATACAGGCTTAAGAGTTGTACTTTTCTGTGCAAATTGT
Organism: Anoplophora glabripennis; assembly: GCF_000390285.2. Lineage (NCBI taxonomy): Eukaryota > Metazoa > Arthropoda > Insecta > Coleoptera > Cerambycidae > Anoplophora > Anoplophora glabripennis. Next base: position 230,520 of record NW_019416641.1, on the reverse strand, counting down.
GCGCGTATTGCAAAATAATTGGAAATATGTATGTGCACACAATGAACAAACGTTCAAAATTGAGCAGGCACTAACTGAGAACGTTGAGTCATAAGTCTTTCTCCCCCCCCTCCCCCCACCACACGCATTAACGTTTCGAACGGAGCAAGGGTTTTACGGGGCCGAACAAAATTAAATTTACTGTAAAAAGAGGGGGTCAATCACTGCGGACTATTTTTTATATTGAAGTAAAAGTATTCAACTACAACATGTGTAAATTTCAGAACTTAATATTAATAAATGAGGTCGTAGCGATTTTTTTGAAAAAAAAAATAAAAAATTCTCGGCTCCTGTTGGTCGTAGGACATTTTTTTTAAATTCATGAAAAAATTTCTGCTTTCAAATGGCAATTTCAACGATAAGAAAAAGATCTACATTTTTCAATCAACACGAAAAAAGAAGTTAGTTTCGTTGGATTTTTCGAATATTTCCAATTATTTTATTTTGCAATACGCGTAAAATTTGCACAGAAAAATATAACTTTTAGAGAATATTTCAAACCCAATATGGGTCACGTAAGTGTATTACTGTATGATCTATTGAAACTTGAAGAAAATGTTTTTCTTTCGAAAAACTCAATTTTTGCAAAAACTATCAAATGTTTTACAATTTTATAAAAACGCACTTATTCTACTTGTCAAGGACTATATGTTCTGAAATTTTCGTAAAAAAATCTTGTTTCGTTTTAAAGATATAGAAATTATAATTACAACTTTTGACTAAAATATGTTTTTCTAAAACGTTTATTTTTTTTAATAAAAAAAACTTTTTTTGCGAACTAATTACTAATTTACTAATTTAATTACCTATTACATTTATCAAAAATCAAAATAACAGTATAAAATAATTGTTTGAATATTGATTATTTCTAATACTCTAAATTATAGCTAATAATGAAACTATGTCACAATATTATTTTATCTCTTGAAATATCTTTTTCAAGACGTAATGACGTAAACTACGGCTCGAAACAAATTAAAATTACTAGTCAAAGAATTTCTGAATTAAGAAATGAAGAAAATAAAAAAAATATTTATGCGAAAAATATTACTGTACTCAAGTAAACGGGGCAAAAGTTGCGACGAATTAGAGATATTTTCGAAATATATTTCACTTTAATTAAGTACCTACTCGTTTTGGGAATTTACATGATTTACATTTTTTTGCTTTAATAGATTCTTCAAAATTTCCTGAATATGCAAATAAATTTCCCGAAAAATCGTTTGAATGTTTATTACAAATGTATCCATATATTTTTGAAATAGATAGGTTGAAAATCAAACTTAGGTAATATTTTGTTCAGAGACGAAAAATTTCGTTATTTAGAAGTTCAAAAAACTGTTGAAATATACAAAAATGCTATTTTCAGAAACATACAAATTGTTTTGCCTAGTTTTAACAATTCCTGCAACAAGTGTCTCGGTAGAAATAAACTTTTTGTGTCTTTAGCGCTTTAAAATAAATGAATGAATGAAAATTTGTTTTTATATTTTTTCATATTTTTTAATATTCATAAACAAAGTAGGAACAATTTTGTTAATTATTAGGGAAATATATCCCTTTATTTTTTTTCTGTTACTTAATTTTATTGTAAATACAATTTTTAAAGTTCTGATATTATTATTAATAATATAATTTTTTAATTTACGTTTATACCAAGTAGGACTATTGGCGACGATCTCCATAATAAAAATTGAGTGGAATGAATGGTTTATTCCTATTTATTATTTGGGAGCGGATTCATAAAATATCCAAATAGCTGCGAATTATTATTTTTATAAAATCTGAATGAAAATCGTGCTCGTGAACATCAGTTTTTCTCAAAAATTTAAAAACTTCTAGATGTATTTAGTCGTTTGCCTTGAAAATTAAAAAATTTTTGCTTGCGACACTTTTTTTCTTTCTTACCCACCTAGTAAAAAAGCCACGGGAATCACCTATTTACAATCTCATGAGCCGCCACTGGGATAGATCCGAAAGAATATTTCATACTCTGAAATTATAACTCCATTTTTTTTGCTAGGATTGCTCATTTTAGTTAAAGTCTAATTCAGTCGTGATAGATTAATTAATATATTTCCTCGTAAGGACTACACGCGTGGGTTATAATAAAAATCCTGAAAATCCTTCTTTTATCCTTCTGATTTCAAACGTCAATGATTGGGTAATTAAACCCACCTTGTATATTTGATTAATAAATTGAAACTTACAGCGGCGTAAATTAAACTTCCAGAACTTATAATAAAAATCTAATTTGCAAATCACTTCGTTACGTTTTTACAAACTTTTTCTGATCTGCATTAATTGAAACTTTGTAATTAAGTGTCTTAAGTGTTTATAGCCGACATCCTGTTCAATTTTAATAATTTTCAAACCGGAAAATTTTGTCAGTTTTAGTGTATTAAGTCACGTTCCACGCCCAAACGAATAGAATTCAAGTAGAAAATTAACACACCGAAGATGAGTCCCACATTTATAAGAAAAAGTTTAGTAATGAGAAAAATAGGCAAGCTTCCCAGTCATTTGATTTTTTGAACAACTCCGCAAGTATTTAAATGATGATTCCTTAAGATGGCTCCTGATCGTTGGGCTTCCCTGGCACTGACGGGGCTATTAACACTTTTTTTCAAGCGTTAAGGGGTCGTAACCATTTGACCGAAGCCTTTTAGTTCTATGGTCATTACTACAACTTCGCACACTTTAGATAATGGCTTTAACACGTAAATGGATTTGAGCCTTATTTAATTCAATATTCTTAATATCGTCCATGAACAGTGTTAAGTGGATTCGATTCGATCAGATTGCCTGACAATATACTAAAAATATTTAATGAAGAAGTTACCAAAGCAACTTAAATTTAATAAATAATTAGACAGGGTGTAACTTTGAATAGGATTCATATTTGCGTGGAGAGGCACTTTTTAAAAATAAGAACAATAAAAAGTTTTTTTTTGGCAAAACCGATTTATTTTATTTAAAATAGTCTTTCCGATTCAATATAGCGATTTGCACGGTCTAAAGGCATGTCGAATGAGTACTTTAGATCGTCGTCCAGAATGTCCTTCAGGATGTCAGTACAAGTCTTTTGGATGGCTTCTACGTCCACAAAACACTTTCCTTTCATCCGCAAATGCATTTTGCCGAAGAGGTAAAAGTCGCAAGGTGTCAAATCGGGCGAATACGGGGAGTAATTGACAGTTAAAATGCGATATCTAGTAAAAAAATCGGGAGCAAGTGCCGATCAATGAGATGGCGCATTATCGTGCAACGAACGCCAACTTCCTTCTGCGCGATATTTTGTCCGAATTCGACGAAAACTATGCACCAAACTTTTCAAAACTCCAAGAGAGCATTAACGTTTTGGGCCGGTGGAATTAACTCTTTGTGAAACTGTGTAACTCTCATATTGAAAACACGAAGTTTCATCACCAGTCACAACGCTGCAAAGGATTTTTTTGCCCTTTTTGGCCTCTTCGATAATGTCCTTCGAATGTTAAATTCTGAGCAATTTTTGGTCGTCAGTCAACTTATGAGGAACAAACCGTGCATACATTTTTTGATACCCCAAATTTCGGCCAAAGTGCGATAAACTGACGTCCTTGAGATGCTCAATTCTTACTCCATGAATTTCAGTGAAGATTTTGGCTGATCTTTGATGAATTGACGCACGGTTTTGATGGAATCTGCGGTGGTCATGAATTTCGGTTGGCCAACATGTTGGTCATCATTTACGTCCTCACGACCATTTTTAAATCGCGTATACCACTCATAAACTCTGCGACGGGATAACCAATCATCGCCATAAACTTGGTTCATCAATTGAAACATTTCGGTAAAAGTTTTGTCAAGTTTAAAATAAAACTTAATATAGGTCTCTGTTTGATGCTCATTTTTGTACCGATGACACAAACATACTGTCACTTTAGGTGCTTCTATTCGTCCAAATGTCATGAAATTTTAACAGTACAGCAGCGAAGGATCCAGCTTTCGGTCGCATGTAATTGCCAATAGATGGCCCTACTAGTAATCCCTAATTTTGAGAAGTCTTGTTTACTTTGGAATGTACCATGTATTTTTGGCTTTTAGAAACTCATAATCCTAAGTTTGTTTTCTCAAATTCCACCTGGAAACTGGAATTCTTTTTAATCTTAGCCACAGTAGCTTGTCCAAAGGCGGGGTGTGAAAAATTACTGAAAAAAAAAGGTTAAAAAAATCAATTTTCACGAGGAAATTTGAGAAAAGAAATTTATATTTCTGAATATCAAAAGTAGCTTTCTTATAAAAAATTTGGGAATAGATACGTCATAAAAAATGGAATTAATATCGTAAAAATTTTTTTATAAAATCTTTATATAGTTTCCGAGAAAAAAGTTATTGAAGTTGTACTATTTTCAACCCTTACATTACTGGGCTACTGTAGTCTCTAGCGTCATTCGCTTTGTGCGCTGTGCGTAATGCGTTGATTCAGGCGATTCCGAATACTGGAAACCGATTTTAGTGTTAACGTTTTGCGATAGTGTTTACATTAGTTTTTCAAGTGTCAAAAATGGCTTAAGTGCATAGCAATTCGAGTTGATGGACAGTTTTAATTTATGGTGAAGCAAGACAACATTTGTGTTATGGTGAGGCATTTGTGTTATGGTGAAGTAAGACAACATTTGTGTTAGTTCTTAGAAACTGGGTACGACGATCTCAAATGTGTTTTTGAAATTTGTTGTAACATCAGATACCTATGTCAAATTATTTTATTAATTAAAACCACAAATTAATATTTTTAATTAGTAATAACAATAACAGCAAAAACATTTGAATTTGATGAAAGAAATTCTTTTAATTTTTTGTCCGTTCATTTATTATTACACATTGCCGCCGTGCCTGTCGCCGACTGCAGGCTTTGCTTTGGGCAAGCTCAGGTTTTACAGTGGACTAGTTTCCAGTGCCGTACAGAAGTACAAAATTGTATTTGTAAGAGACCCCTGTACAATCAAATCTTCTTTTTTTTTTGATAAGTTCTGAATCATCCTGTATACTGGAATTTTTTTTCCATAATTTTCATACCGCCTCCGTTGAACAGGCTAGTGTGAAATCAAACAACGGCTTATTTTAGTCGCAAATGTATGCACACGTGGGAGCTACGGCATGCATTGTTGTCAAATCTCACAATTTAAGAAAAAGGCGGGAAATCTTAGGAGGAAACCTATGCTTATTATCCCACATAGACATAAATTCAATGCACTAATCAAATTCAGTAGAAAACAATATGGTATTGTAGTGACGACTGTCAATTTATTATGCCCGTGCCTACTACTTTGGAAAAAATAATTTCCTAATTTAATTCCCGTCGAATTTCAAAAACTTAAAATGTCTGTATCTCGAAAACAGTTGAGTTTATCGATTTGTAACAAGTATACCTTTTTTTTATTTAGAATTGAACATAGTTCAACAATTTCTAGTTAAAAAATTTAAAATTGTAAAATATAAAAAGTTGGACATATTTTTATATTGACAGGACAGTACAACTAGCGCCCCCTAGACGTAACCCCAACAGTATTTACATATTCGTATTTGCCACCTCAAAAAACGCAAAACTACAAATTTTCAAAACAATCGGTCCGTACATACTTAAAATATAGATAAAAAAAGAAAATATTTTTTCAACTTTAACACCCTGTAGAACGAAAATGAGCAACAATTGATTAAGGCATATTTGGCTGAATCGCTATATTTTGACGTTAACAATCTGCCATTAAGCTGTGTACCATTATTAATGACTTACCCTGTAGAACTCAGGTGTAAAGTTGCATTTTGATCGTTTAAACAATGATCAAGCATGTGTCTATGAAACTATTGGTCGACGAAACAGTTCGAATTATGTAATGTCCGCCAATGACGCGGTTTAATTTTGTTGCCATTGTATGCTGTTTTTTATTTAATTTAAGATATCTAGTACTGATTCAACTGATGAAGGGGTTGAATAAGCAAATACATACACTCGAAAATATCGAAATTTAGAAAACAATTGACAACTCGATTATTTATTTAATTAAAAATAATAATTTCAAATTAGTTTTCTGGGGAGCAATCACTTTACCCTTATAAAACTAACCCCCGCTTAAAGATACATTTTGTACAATTAGTATTTCTAAAATATGGTATCAAATAACTGTCTATTATTTGTAGCTTGTATCTAGCAATTATGAAATTTAAGAAATAGAGCTATCAGTAATTCCAACCAATAATACTGTTTATTATTTCACATTTCGTGTTCTTAGTACTACGTTCACTTTAGTTAATTCTAAAGAAAAAAACTTTTTTTATTTGACCTGTTTCATGCACAACTCTGTAATTATATTGCATAAAAAACCTGTACAATTATTTAGAGAATAACAAAAAAAATTGGGAGTTTTCAAAATCGATACCTTTAACGTCTTCTGATAGGTAAAATGTTCATCATTTCCATTTTACTCGAACATTATCTCAATTTCCTGTTATATTTCATTCTCTTGTGCACAATAACTTCGTTAGCCTTCCAACATTTCTGGTGATCAATATTACTTTTATTATAAAACCTACTTATGCTTGCGGCTTCGTCGGCAAGTTCACGGCCTGCTCATTATTTATCCTCCTGTTGCCACATCTCGGTAACAGATGACATGTGCCACTCGCTAAGAAGTAGGCTTTGAAATAGTGAAGAAATTTCCCAACTACGTTAAGTAATTTCAGAGATTAGCGGTTACGGACCCAACCGCTGCGTTTCGACCTTCATAGCCTGCTTATTGGTGTAAATGTACAAGGCGTTGAAATTTAGATGGAACTACATGGTTGACTCATTTGGAAATTTTGTTTTTTTCATAATTACGGAGGGCTTTTCTAAAATGTGTATTCGCAAATTTGTTGTTAATAGGAATTACTTTTTTTTCCGTTACATTTTCTCAGTAGGTTATCAATGTTTAGTTTCCTTTTTTTTTCGTAGCAAACTTAAGACTTCTATAATTCTGAATTGAACACTGTTAAGTTTTTGGGTGTGCTGGACATATCATTTCCTGCATAACTGATACATCTTAAATCGGCTACATTAGATACTATTTTTCTTTTTATGCACCAAGATACCGGCAAGCGGCATACTGATTTGTGTTGATCCAGTTGACCAGTTCCTGATATATAATTAGATTACTCTGCCTAAAGCAAGTAAGTATATTGTTCTCTAAATATATTAAATACAGAGAAACATCGTTCTAAAACTCTAAGCTCAAATTCAGTTTTTATTTTATTTTTCACAATTGAAGAATGTATTTTCGAATCGAAAAAAAATGTTTCAGACAAATCCTACGTACTTTTAGCCGTAGAATTCGAATGTTCAATAAAAAATGGAGGCTCCTATTTAAGATTTCAAAGTTACCCCCCCACTAGGGTTGAGAAGAGGGACTAATATTAATATATTTCCCTAGCGGAATGACTACATTGTCATTTTTTTCGGGTGCATTTTTATTAAAAATACACCCGTTATAATACTAGATATTTTCACTTGCACTTTCACTCTACACATCTTAAGTAATTTTGATGAATTTAGTGAAAAAAAAACAAATAAAAGGTTTTTTTCGGTTAATTTAACGTATATAATAGAATTGCAGCAACTTTTATTTACGAAAAGTTACAATTATTTAATTTTATGCCATAGAGAGTTGCTTGAAAAACCGCAAAGAAAATTTCTCAAATATTTTTGTTTTAAGGTGGATAATGCTTATCCTGAAAGAGGTACACCATATAGGCAACTGATTGATAGATTTGGGTTTCAAAGTGTAGATTTGAGGAGAAAATTAAACTCAGTCACTTTCCTCTATGTTACTAAATGGTCAAATTGTCCTGAGCTTCTGAGAAAAATTAATTTTCATGTTTTTAGGCATAATTCTAGAAATACCTATACTTTTTATTGCTTGTGAAGAAGAAGTGATCTTTTATTTAAGTCACCGATATACACTTATTTAATATGGTGTCGTATCTCTGTGATATAAATCATACCAGTGTAGATAAAGATTTCTGTTAGTTAGTTACATAAGTTATTCCCTTTGTTTTTTTTTATTTATTAGTCATTATTACTTTACCTATTGTTCTATATTTTACAAACTGAGGAAGGTAATGCTGGACAGAACAACATCCTAATGCAAAAATAACTAATTTTGTTAATGAAGGAACTTTCACAAAATTAAATAGAGACTCAACCAAATTAATAGAAAATAAAATTTATGTCATAGGTATAAATACCAACAAGAATTTTCAAATAAACTTGTTATCTCATTAAAACCATTAATTTTCCTGGTAATAAGTTGACAAAATATTGGAAATTCGAAAATCTTCACTTGGACATTCTGATTCATACATTCTACTGGAAAAACTGTCTATAAGATNAAGATAAATCATTTCAAATTTAAAATGAAATTCAATGTAAAATCTGAAATACCGCTGCATACGCACTGTGTTCTGGTAGTAGCTGTAGTCGCCCAGGTGCATCGAGTGTACGAACTGGTCGGTTATACGTCAAATACTAACATGGCGAGCTTTGCCGTCAATTAGAGAGCGCTTCCAAAAAACAAGTAAACAACAGTGGCGCGTACAGTGGTAAAATGTAGTACATATGTGGAAATTAGGAAACAAATTGGATTTATAATAAATTACATTTAAAATAAATAGTTTATGAGAATAAAGGAATTTATGTAGGAACAAGGGTGCCAGACCTGAACTGATCCCCTCGTCCCTTCATAATGTATAAAGAAATTATTCAATTCGTAAAACCCTTAAAAGCGTACTTCATTGGTTCCCTTGACAGGCAATGATTTATTGCTTTGCATCGAATATGATCCTACTATAGTCTATTTACTAATGTACATATTAGTAGATCAAATATTATCTAAATGTTATCAAAAATAAATAAGAAAATTATTAATTTGTCATATGATGGAATTAACTTAAGTATAGGATGTATAATGGAAGTTTATGTGTAAAAACTCCATAATTCCAATGAAACAACTAATCCTGATTATGCCAAACTCAAATAAACAAATAAAAAACTACTCTACAAATAAATAACCTACGACGATGCAGAATCCTCACTTTTGCATATATGAGCAGAAAAACATTTTTCCTTCAATCTTGATATATAGTCTCTCACGAGTAAGAGAAGACTACTGGGATATCTGGTACATTTAATCCACTTAATTAAACCGTTTAATAAATTATTCGTGTGGTGGTAGGCAGCACATTCAAATTAATGTTAATTTTTTCTGCCTCGTCTTATCTGGAACGACTCCTTTGTGTTCGGGATAGCATCGAGATAATATATTACACCGGCTTTCGCTCCCTATTTGTTAGTACTTAGCTGAAAGGTGTACTTAATAAATTAATTGCATTAATTTATTTCAGCTCAGACAAAACGTGTCTGGAGAAAATTATCTTTGTATTTTGTTGAGGGCGTTTTCATTTCGGGACCCGCTCTTATTCCTAGATATATCTAATTTAAAAATATAGTCTCACTAGTTTCAGTCTGAAAAAAAGTTCTTAAACGAATTTCGTAGTTAATTGGAACTATTGTATTTATGTAATTATAATTATTATACTTACAATAATTATTAAATGGATAATTATATTTATTCATAATCACCTTATAATTGGGCTTTTATCCACACATATGAACTGTCCAAAGTGATACTTTATCCACTAGTGGAATAAAGTAACTTTATTTCACTAGTAGAATAATGAAAAAATAATAAACCTATAAGTCAAATTTAATTTATTTACCTATTAACCTTAACATTTGTGACTGCTTTCGACATATCTATTGGAGGCAGTCATAACAGTATAAAAGTCAATACATCACAAAATATCCAACATTTTTTTTACTACTATTAGCAATACTAATTATAAATAATAAAACATTTCATAAATTCGTATTATTTTTTTATTAGGTACAACTTTTTTAAATTATTGATTAAAATAAATTATTGGATGTTTTGTGCTGTATTGACTTTTGTACTGTTATGACTTCCTCCAATGGATATTTTGAAAGCGTTCAGAGCCGTACTCAGGAAAAATTTTAAATGATAGCTAAAACAAGCTAAAAACCTTTTTATATATAGACTATAGATATTGTCATAAAAATAGCAGAGACGTATTTAAAAAAATGAACGTGATAATGGTCCCTCGAAGACGAAAGGGGCCATCCATAAATTACGTCACACGAATTTTAGGACTTTTGAACCCCTTCCCCCGTCCTTGTCACAGGTTGTCACATTTTTATAATCCCCCCCCTCCTGATGTGACGTCACACATTTTTTAAATTTAGGCATGTATTTAAAAATAATGTTGCATGAGAGATAATCTCATAGCAAGAATGCTAAATTATTAATAAATATATATCAAGTTCATAGATTTTTATAGTTTTTTATTCACATCTAAATTTCGCGTTTTAGTATTTTAAATTTTAACATGTGACGTCACAAAACTTTTGACCACCCCTGCCCCTTGTCACACATTGTCACATTTCGGTGATACCCTCCCTCCCCATTTACGTGTGACGTAATTTATGGATGACCCCAAACGTCGGATTGCAAAAATGTTGAAGCCATTGGATAGAGCGAAAAAAGGGGCACTGTAAATATGCAATTTATTTTAAAAATCGTTTTCAAATAAAGCCAGAAAAAAATAAAACGAATTTACAAAATTTCGGGTTTTCCCGGATATCTCTGGAACTACCCGGAATTTTAAAACTTTTTAAACGGCATATTGTTAGGTATAAAAAACCACAACTTTTTTCTAATTTGAGCCACCCGTATCTCTTACCGTTTCCTAGATTCTAATGCTGTCCCATCCTTATCTTGGACACACTGTATATGAAGAATAGTTCCTCTAAATACCTGACAGTTCTTGATTCTGACTTTGATTCTTATATTATTGTCTGTTAATATGTAGAAAAAACAATCGTCGTCAGTGACAATGATCGCTAAATCCATTACTGAATATACAGGTTGTTTCTGAAATATGTGCGTTCTTTGAAAATGATGATAGACCGCACGAAAATAAGCAACATCTATTAAGGAACTGATGGTCTAAAACATTACGTTTTAAATTGGAAATAAATTTCACATGAAGGTTTAAACATCGCATACAAACGACAAGTCTCATTTAAATTGTACTGACATTCTCGGCACATTAACACCATATCTGCTAGTTCTTGATCAGAAAACATCTTATACGCCGGCTAAGTAATACTGCAACTCACAACGCACGTACACAAGATGCACAGGGCCGGCTTACATTTATGGTTAATATTCTTAATTAATTTTCCCGAAAATAGAAGCATTTAGACCAACAGTTGCTTAATAAAAATTGCTCATTTTCGTGCTTTCTATCACCCTTTTCAAGAACGTATTTATTTCGAAACACCCTGTTTTCTATTAATTATATGTCCATCAGTCTTACTATGTTATTATTAGTTTTCATATCAAATACAAATCCATCGTTTGAACAGTAATATAAATCAATTATAAGTTAATGTTGATTCAAGGAAATAGAGGTCAAATATACAATTGGAAGTACAATAACAGCTCCGTGCAGAGATAATCCTAGTATGCTATGAAAACCAACCGCTATTCGTATTGTGTTTCAAATTGTTAAACTAGGTACATTTTGGAAATAGGTTTTCTAATATTTACGAACTATGCCGTTATTAAATTTGATTAAAGTTTAAGTAATTTACCGCAGTAGATTATTGCGCTTGGAACTTAGTAGCTGCCGTTGAAGATAAGAGAATAATTTCCTCCTCAAATGTTTTTCTTTAAATATTTGACTTGGATAAATTCCGGAAAAATTTATAATGGAATCGTCCGCGCTTATCGAGAAACCCATCTCCTTACATCGCCTGTTTCGGAAGATATCGATATAAAGTACCCTGACAAAAACGATAAAGGTTTTGCAACAATGACAATTTAATCTATAGTGGAATTCCGACGAAAACCTTGACTTGATCCAATAGTAATAAGTAATTACATCGAAAAAATAGGTATACACCGTGTCCACCTAGTGCGCGTAAATCCAATATCCATCTAATGAAATCATAAAATACAGGGTGTTCTATTTAAAAAAGTCGAGATTTTGCAAATTTTAAATTATCAGGTTTGGCACGGTTTTACTAGGTACTTTATTATATATTTACTTATTTAGAAATCTCAACCGTTGCTACCCTATTTTTTATTTAAATTAATTGAACCTAGCGCACAGGGATCTGGTTAATTTTAAAGGAAAAAGAGAAAAAATTTGCAAGTTTTCTAGAATATGTGTTTAAATTTACTCATTGTGGAATATGGCATTCACATTACATCCACAACCTTCACACAACATAAACAATGTTATTTAATGATTTATTTCTTATATGTTTCAGATTTTCCTTTGAAAACAATGCTGGTGGCTGCTTGCTTTCAGGAATTTCAGCAGGATATATAGTATGTAATCAGTTGTTCACATTTGTTTATGCCGTTAGGTACATTTTAAAAACAAAAACACACAGTACATGCATCATGAAACATATAAATAATACTAAATAAACTTACATACACTTATTATTATAGGCATGATATCCGTATAAAGCCAATAATACATCATTAGTCTGTTAGTAAAAATTGTAGTATAAATAAAAAACACATAATTTATGCAAATGCTTAAAAATTTGTTCCCTTTTTTTGTTATAAATATTTTATTTTCATTTCTTGCCTCATATCTTGATATATTGAGAGAAAATAAAAGAACAACTGACGGAAATCCATTATTTTGTGATTCTACTCAGGCATACGTAATATCTTTCTGATAATAAAAAATAAATATTACTGACAACACTGTCCACATGTTATTTATTCGTAAAATTTATGCCGTACTATTGAGGTAATTTTTAGTAAAGAAAACTGCAATTGTTTGTTGTAATATAATCTACATTTATTGTTTCGCACTGTCGTCGCAATCGAGAATTAACAATATAGAATTGATTACAAAATGCACTATAAAATTTATTATAAATTATTTTGTTATAATTATGTTAAAATATATAATGCTATTACTACACTACTCTTAGATCTACTACAACAACGAAGTTACTGGGACTCCAATAAAATATTTCTTTAAATGTCCGTAAGCTATACTTATGTTTTACATTTACTATTTCTTGACCCAATAAATTGTTTAAGAAATGTATCAAAAAATGTTCACAATTCAGTAGATTGTCGTGACTTTTTATATGTTACAACAAATTGACTTTTTTATTGGCCAAATTTAAGCCTAAGAACCTTTAAAATATCAAAACAAGAAATAGATATTTAAAATAAAGGCAATCAAGGCGACAAAAATAAAAAGAAATGGTCAGTAAACTAAAAGAGTTCTATTCTCCCCAATTTCTTGAAGCTTTACCACAATTTATAACTTGGCCAATTTCTTGATCAATTTATTCTGTCAAAAAATGATAAATGTGAAACAGATTTTAGCGGCGAGTGGGGCAAGTTCACGAATGAAAAAAGTATTTCTTCTCGAGTAGAACATGGTCATATATTAGATTTAAGTTCTTTGTCTACATGGAAAAGCTTGAGCGTTGTTATTCGAGATTCAGTGAGTTTTAATACCTACTACTCAACTTTTTATAAATCTACTGCCTTTTTTCAAATGTTTCAATCATTTGAATTGGTCAATTGGAATTCTAGCCATAACAGATATTGTAATGCAGTCAAAAGTGTGTAATGCCGTTACTTGAAAGGTCTATCTTTTAAATTAAATACTTTGAAGTTTTCTATTTACCGCCCTAAATGACGTAACATTTTGATCGCTACATTATTTTAATTTGATTGTGAGACACTGTCAGATTTATCACAACTTTTGTATGACGACAGAATTTGTGTTACATACTTTTGACAATTTTCGATACTTTGTGCGAGCAGTCTTATGAAATAAATATACAGTGCTTTCAAAAAGTATCGAATAAATTCATAATTTTTTAAATTGAGAAGTTTTCAAAAAAATCCCCTTGCACGTCGATTTTGTTTTTAAAAAAGGCACTTTTTGACATACGACCCATATTTGTGACGTCATCGTTGTTCGAGATATGACGTCATCGACAATTTTTTTAAATAGCAACCCCCAATTTTGACCATGCCATTTGAAAGAGCGTGTCATTCTACATACACAACATGAAACGTTATGGTGTTACATAACAAAAATTTCAAGAAAATAATGTTTGAAGATTTTAAAATTTAATTTTCACAATACTGAAAATGATTATGATTATGTAAAAATCAACTAAATTAGGTGTTCAAATTGTGCACCGTTGGCTGCCTGACAATAGCCAAGACGATTAATAAATTCGTTTTGGACATTATCAATAACTTCAGGAGGTATACGATGTATCTCGTGACGAATTCTTGCTTTTAAATTTTCTAAATTAACCGGTCTAGTAACGTATACTTTGCTTTTTAAGTATCCCCACAAGAAATAATCTAGGGGTGTCAAATCAGGCGATCTGGCTGGCCACTCAATCGGCCCCCTTCTCCCTATCCAACGATTCGGGAACAGCTCATCTAAATAAGCACGGACAGGTGTTGCATAATGGGGAGGTGCACCATTTAGTCGATTTTTACATAATCATTATCATTTTCAGTATTGTGAAAATTAAATTTTAAAATCTTCAAACATTATTTTCTTGAAATTTTTGTTATGTAACACCATAATTTTTCATGATCTGTGTATGTAGAATGACACGCTCTTTCAAATGGCATGGTCAAAATTGGGGGTTGCTATTTAAAAAAATTGTCGATGACGTCATATCTCGAACAACGATGACGTCACAAATATGGGTCGTATGTCAAAAAGTGCCTTTTTTAAAAACAAAATCGATGTGCTAGGGGATTTTTTCGAAAACTTCTCAATTTAAAAAATAATTAATTTATTCGTTACCTTTCGAAAGCACTGTATTATTATTATTATAGAATATGTGAAAATATTTCAAAATATTAGAAAAAATAAATTAAAAGAAATTTAGTTTAACTTTGTTGAAATATATTACTCGGGAAAACTATAAAAAGTATGATATATATCTAAATTTTGAACTGAAAATTTGCACATCGTTCGAAAAAATTATAGAAAATGTCATATTTTCTATATTTTAATAGCGATACCAAATTTATGAGAAATTGAGAGACCTATTTTCTCAAGTAAAAAAAGTATACCTATCGATACTTTGTATATTATAATCAAATATTCTTAAGATGTGGATATAAATTTTCTGAAGTAACAAAATGCCTCTTTTTTTAATATTATATTTATTTCAGTTTGGTATAACAATAGCTTCTTTTCATTTTAACCTCAGAACTGTATCTCCTCTTTGATATAATAATTTAATTTTGTCTTTAAATCGGTAAATATTCCATACTGTAATCGTATAATGTGAATACTTCAGTTCAGGGTATTCTGGATTCAAAAACCGTTTAAATGTTGTACACGGAATTCAAATAATCATAAATAATTTTTTGTAAAAATATCCAGTAATCATGGATTGAATATATTTTCTGCATTCATACCCCATAGATCTTGCTATTTTTTCTTGCTTTTTATTCGGTTCTTTTTAAACTACGAAAGCGATTTGTTTTATATTTTGCAAGGAATCAAAAGATCTATCGATTTTGCAAAGTATTGCTAAAATAATCAGTCATAGACGTCCGTAAGGGGCACTGATAACCTCAAATTTTAAAACACATTTTACCTACTGAAAATTTTGAAAATTAACATATTTTTTGAAATTGCGGTTTATTCTAGAATCTTTTACTATTTTTTAGTTAAATACATAGTTTTTTTATATGAACCATTATAACTATAAGTAAATAGAGCAATGATATAAACAAATTATTTTAATTTGCAATTAAGAATGTAGGGACATGCAAAGTGTAATAACTTCATATGAGTTTTTGTAAATGGACTGCATACACGATTTCGAAAAAAATATTTTTGAACGCCTACTAGACCAAGACGGTTCACATCGTTATTCTATTTGTCAAATGCTCCAACTAATGTATTATTTTACTCACATGATTATTTAAATTTGTATCGAGTCAATATTCGCATAATTTTTAATATTTTTTTTTTATTTTAATAATTAATCTGATTTCTATAAGTATAAAAGCCAGACACACGTCTGGCATTTTTATATAAAATATGCAGTGTCTTGTCTTTGTATTTATACAAGTATTATTTGAGCTACTATCTTTTGTCTTTTCTGATCCTGCAAATGGATTAAAAATTCTGTTGGGCTTGTGTCTGTTAAATAAATAACTAAATAAATATATATTACATATTCTGTATCACTTTGAAAAATTCAGTATTTACATAAGAACCTATTTTTCTGGATAACTAAGAATTTTATTTAAACATAGTAAGAGTCTATTCTATAGAATAAACAAGTTTCAAAAAAAAAATTTCTTTGAACATTTTCCAGTAGGCTAGATATTACCTTAAATCGAGTGGTTTTTTGTTTGTAAAATCGATAGAAATTCGTACACTTCATGCAAAATATAAAAGAAATGGTTTTCGCAGTGAAGAAAAAATGAATAAGAACTAAAAAAATATATTTCAAGTATTTATACCTCTAAAAGGAAACTTGGAAAAAAAATTGTACCTGTACCACAAAATGACATTACTTTGGCGATACCTGTGGATTGTTAGTCCTAATCATAAAAAAGTGAATTATCCTGTATATTATTTCAATTGTTTATACTTTGCTCTGTTCATTTGCTTTACAAAGGCACTTCCAATATTTTTTTTTCAATTGTTTATCATCTTTGATTGAATCTACAATGAAACTTTTACAAAACTACCCGCAAGGATCAAGGAATTTTGCACGGGCGAAAGGTACAAAACCCCCTTTCAGATATCTCGGCGACAATAGAGTTATTTTAAAAAGTTGCCCCAAGTAGAGCTGAATAAGTTTCGAGATGACATAAAACTTACCAACGCAGAGAACAAACAAAAGCGCTGCGAACAATGGTCCTTGTACTTTTCCCATGGCTCTCGAAAGTCTTACACTTGCACACAACTTTTTCTTAGATCGTATTTTCCGCGGCTCATCATTTTACTCGGTACTATTCTCAACTATCCCCGGGATTATTGTATTCTCTACGCTATGTAATAACACTATTTTAAGATTAAATGGAATCACAGGAAGTACACTACTTTAGAGAAGACAGGAGTTATGTTTCGCACTTAACTTTACTAAAAACTACAGTTTGGGGGAATGTAGACTTATATGGTAGACACTTGAAACTTTTTCTCGGCGAAGTTTTAATTACGGATTCAATTTAAACTTCTCTGCGTTTCCGGTTTGTCAGGTGGGGTGCGGAATCGCGTGGTGCAGAGGAAAAACATCTCCCGCGAAGTTTCTGTGAGGACGAGCGAGATGCGAGTGGCGTCGGGACGCCTAGCTACCCGGTCTTGGTCCAGCGCTTGCGTTGGTCTTAATTCTATTATAATTGTTGTTGATAATATCGGTATAATATTGATAGGTACATGATTTCCCACGCCGAATTCCGTCGTGCGGATATCAGCTTACTTTAGAGTGTCACTTGGGCTACACTGCAAAAAGTGAAGATGTAATTTTTAAGCGAAATTTAAATATATTTCATGTTTTTTATTTAGTTTACTGAAACGTAGTTGGTGTAATATTAATATAAGAATTTACAGAAGTACAGTAAATATTTTTTCATAATTTTTTTGTTTGTAAATGTTTGCATATTGATTTATATTTATTTCAATTTTTGTGTAAAATTAGTTGTATTTTACCTAAAATAAGTAAACTAACAAATTTTTTTAAATGTTTTATAAAGAAACGCATATAGACGTCGCGTCGTTTCCTCATAAATTTTATGTTTAGCTTGAACACATTTTCTCGGTTTCAAAAATACAGTACCTATGTACGTTTTCAGCCATGAAATTTGAATAATTCCAAATATTTCGAATTTTCACCACCAAGAACTGCGGTGACAACATTTTTACCATCAAGGCGATGTTTCGCATTGTACTAGCTATGTCCTGT
This sequence comes from Anoplophora glabripennis, assembly GCF_000390285.2. Classification (NCBI taxonomy): domain Eukaryota; kingdom Metazoa; phylum Arthropoda; class Insecta; order Coleoptera; family Cerambycidae; genus Anoplophora; species Anoplophora glabripennis. The sequence goes on along the minus strand of NW_019416641.1, from coordinate 212,375 downwards.
ACAAATTTAGTTTCGTACAACTCTCTCGGTTTCAAAAATACAATATCTATTGTCACCCTCTGAAGAGATAAGACGAAAAAAAAACAGAAAGGGAAAAATAACGGAACAAATCTATTAAATTCTAACCATCTATGGAAGGTAACAAGGTATTCGCCGCTAGTACTCAGTGGAGAAGGGGAGGTTCACTATATAAAGATTGTTTTGGGCGCCAGGTAAATTTACCTCAACGAATACCGACGTTGATTAACCCCCAAATCTACCAAACGGGGTTAATAAAAAATAATACGGGATAAATGCAAATGTTTATTGAAGACGTCAACTCCCATAAGAAAAATACGGGTTGACCAAAGCAGTAATTAAAATGACAAAAAAAAATGAGCTATATAAGTTGATAGCAAGATAAACACAAGTAGTGAGCGCCTGCACTATACGCTAATCGTAAACAATTTAATACCAAGATAACAGTGAGGCAGAAATTAAAATATATATATTAGTGAAATTATTTGTTAGACTTTAAATACGCGATCGCGACGCTTGAGCTCAGGCGCTACGCAGATGTGGCAGTTTGTTGCCGAACGCCAGAAAGAATTTGCTTTAATTTCCGCTAACAATATTTAAAATAAATATATGGCGCAAGCGCAGCGCAAAGAAAAATAAAGAAAGATTCGTTATGGCTATTACTAGAAGAAATTAACAGCTAACAGCGGTTAACAAGTTTATATGCAGGCATGACAACCAAATTCAGGACTTGAGGCAAAATTTAAGTGTTAAACAAAATTACGACTAACATATTTATAAATAACAATTAAGCCTAACCTAATAAATGCATC